>NW_019957574.1:202540-302540 GCF_002910315.2 Salvelinus sp. IW2-2015
ATTTTATGGAAACAATTTGATGCAGCGCAAACTTCAATCAAATGATAATGCCCATACAGCGAAGCTCATGGTATTATAACCCAGAGAAATTCTGCTGAAACTAGGCTACATCTACATTCATAAGTGAATGCACCAATTTGTAAGTCGCTCTGGATAAGAGCGTCTGCTAAATGACTTAAATGTAAATGTAACCCAATGAAAGACTTAACTCATCCCCAAATGAGTATTTAGTATATTTTTATACACGTGATAATCTACTCAAATGAAGGCCTATTAATGTTGCAAATTGTCCAAGAATGGTTATTGTTGTTTATTTTGAGCGTTGTTTATGTCATGTTATTCGCCGTTTTTATAAAGTGTGTGAAGCATTCAACTTTATTTATATAATCCACTATTATGATACCATCATTTAACTGCCAGAAACAGCAAAGGCTGACTAAAGCTATTGATCTGAACACGCACAGACCAACATCAAAGAAAGGAACATTAAGGAATTTTTCTTTTTGCACTGCTCTTGCTTGCCCCCTCAGATAAACAGAACTTTGTTTGTGTTCCCAAATGGCACCCATTTCCTTTGCAGAGTGCATTACTTTGAACCAGAGTCCATTAGACGACTGGCTGGTCTATTCGCTGTAACCAGCTGCCACTTCCTCCACTCCTCACCCTCTCCACGCCGTCGCTCTCTCCCTCTCCTCGCCGTCGCCCCTCTCCTCTCTCCTCTACCGTCGCCCTCTTCTCTCTCTCGCCGCGCTCTCTCCTCTCCTCGCCCTCCCCTCTCTCGCCGCGCCCCCCTCTCCCCCTCGCCTCTCTTCCCTCTCCTCTCTCCTCTCCCGCTCGCCCTCTCCCTCCTCCCATCGCCCCTCCCCTCGCTCTTCTCCGTCGGCTCCCCCTCTCTCTCGCCGCTCGCCCTCTCCCCTCCTCTCTCCGTCGCCCTCTCTCTCCCGTCCCCCCTCTCTCCCTCCTCTCTCTCCGTCGCCCTCTCCTCTCTCTCGTCCGTCGTCCCTCTTCCCTCTCTCATCGCCATCCCCCTTCTCTCTCTCCGTCGCCTCTCCTCTCTCTCCGCTCGCCTAGCCTCCCCATCTTCTCTCCCGTCGCCCTCTCCCTCTCTCGTCGCCCTCTCCCTCTCTCTCTCCCGTCGCCCTCTCCCCCTCCGTCCGCCCTCTCCTCTCCTCTGCCCGCTCCCTCTCTCTCCCGCGCCCTTCTCTCTCTCTGTCGCCCCTCTCCCTCCTTCTCCCGTCCGTCCTTAGTTCTCCCTCTCTTCGCCATCGCCCTCTCTCTCTCCGTCGCCCTCTCTCCCTGCTCTCCCCCCCTCTCCCTCTCTCTCGCCGTCGCCTCTCCCTCTCTCTTCGGCCATCCCCTCCTCTCCTCCTCTCCGTCGCCCTCTCCCTCTCCTCTCGTCTCTCCTCTCGCCTCCTCCGCCCCTCTCCCTCGTCCCCTCTCTCTTCGCGCCCGTCTCCTCTCCCTCTCTCGCCTCCGCCCTCTCTCTCTCCCTCGCCCTCTCCCTCTCTTCTCTCCGTCGCCCTCTCTCGCCTCTCTCTCTCCTGTCCGCCCTCTCCCCTTCCTCTCTCCCGTCGCCCTCTCCCTCTCTCTCTCGCCGCTCGCCCTTCTCCTCTCTCTCGTTCGTCCTCTCCCTCTCTCTCGCCACGCCCTCTCTCTCTCCGTCGCCCTCTCCCTCTCTCTCTCCGCGTCGCCCCTCTCCCTCTCTCTCCCTCTCCCTCCTCCTCCTCTCTCCGTCGCCCTCTCCCTCTCGCTCGCCGTCCCTCTCTCCCCTCCTCTCTCCCGTCGCCCTCTCTCTCCCTCTCCGTCGCCCTCTCTCTCGCCGTCGCCCTCTCCCTCTCTCTCTCCGTCGCCCTCTCCCTCTCTCTCTCCGTCGCCCTCTCCCTCTCTCTCGCCGTCTCGCCCTCTCCCTTCTCTCTCGCCCTCTCCCCTCTCTCTCTCCGTCCCCTCTCCCCTCTCTCTTGCCGTCGCCCTCTCCCTCTCTCTCGCCGTCCCTGCCCTCTCTCTCGCCTCGTCGCCCTTCTCCCTCTCTTCTCCGTCGCCCTCTCCCTCTCTCTCCCGTCGCCTCTCCTCTCCGTCGCCCTTCTCCTCTCTCTCGCCGTCTCCGCGCCTCTCCTCGCTCTCGCCTCCCCTCTCTCTCTCCGTCGCCCTCTCCCTCTCTCTCTCCGTCGCCCTCTCCCTCTCTCTCGCCGTCGCCCTCTCCCTTCTCTCTCTCGCCGTCGCTCTCTCTCTCTCTCTGCCTCGCCCTCTCCCTCCTCTCTCCGTCGCCCTCTCCCTCTCTCTCTCTCGTCGCCTCCCTCCCTTCTCCCGCCTCTCCTCTCCCTCTCTCTCGCCATCGCCCTCTCTCTCTCCGTCGCCCTCTCCCTCTCTCTCGCCCGTCGCCCTCTCCTCTCTCTCTCTCCCTCCCGTCGCCCCTCTCCCTCTCTTCTCTCCGTCGCCCCTCTCCCTCTTCTCTCTCCGTCGCCCTCTCCCTCTCTCTCCCGTCGCCCTCTCCCTCTCTCTTCTCCTCGCCCCTTCCTCTCTCTCCGCCGTCGCCCTCTCCCCTCTCTCTCCCGTCCCCTCCCTCTCTCTCTCCGTCGCCCTCTCCCTCTCTCCCCGTCGCCCTCTTCCCTCTCTCTCGCCGTCGCCTCTCCCTCTCTCTCCCCTCGCCCTCTCCCTCTCGGTCGCCCTCTCCCTCTCTCTCGCCGTCGCCCTCTCCCTCTCTTCGCCCTCTCCCTCTCTCCTCGCCGTTCGCCTCTCCCCTCTCTCCTCGCCCCGTCGTCTCTCTTCCCCTCTCTCTCGCCGTCGCCCTCTCCTCTCTCTCTCGCTCCCCGTCGCCTCCTCCCTCTCTCCGCCTCGCCCTCCCCCTCCTACATGCTAACTTCATCCTCCTGCATCAGCACGTCGGGTAACTCTGGCCCCTCGCTCTATTCTTTTCTTCCTCTGTTGCGCTGCTACCTAATGAGAGATCATTTCATCATTATCTCTTGATATATTTGTCATGACTGCACAACTTGAAGAAGACTTTCTTGCCAAAGCTGACTCTCCTCGCTACCCTCTCTACTCATGCTGTAAACCAGTACAGATGAGCGCTGGCCACCTGTCTCTTTTCTTTCTGTCCTTTGCGTATTTTGAGCTGGTTCCTCCTTGCTGCAGTAATTATTGACGCTGGTGCTCCTCTCCCTTCTTACCACAGTTATCGTGCACCGGCTCCTCTCTCGCTTCTGCTGACCGTCGCTACCGACTCCTACCTTCTCTTCTGTTCCACAACACAACTGCATTGAGCCTTCAACACATTAAGCAAGGAAAATTAAATATCCACAAAGGCCGTACTCTGTTCTACAAACAACGGCACACTCCTCTCCTCTCTTTTAATTTTAAATGCATTTCCTGCATCGGTGACTTACTCTCCTCGCATGACAACGTCTCCTGTCCTCGCCTTGGAGAGTCACATCGCCCAAGCATTCGTGTCTCTGTCTGCAAAGCTGTCGCCGAGTGCGAATCTGCGGCATACAATCTCTCTCCGGTCGTCCTCTCCACTCTCTTCGACACACACACACACACACACACACAGCTGACAGGCAGGGAGAAAGAGAGGGCATGGGCTGGGAAGCTGCAACGAGCTGCGCTACGTGTGTCGGTGTTAATTTCGTCAACAATAACTATAAACAAAATCTATATTTGTCAACTTCCTCTTTTTCCTGCCGTAAACTAATGACAAAAATGAGACAAGATGCCCTGAAAAAAACTATAACCATTACAAATGACTTTTCAATTTAATTGACGCAAATGTAATGAGACGACAATTCCGTGTGAGACTAATGGACATTCAATTTCCCATGAATCTCCTTTTCATGAAATTGTGTCCAATCATAAGCATGCATACCGTTGCATACTGTTGCAGAATATTTAATGCAATCCTCTCATTGACGATAAGGTCTTTGAAGTTAGCTGGCTCTTTCCCACACACAACTCCCCAGCGGTCACTTCAATCAACAGTCTCTCTTTTGAACTAATGCGCAGCCAGGACACTTCAATTGTAACTTACCTCAATTAGAAACAATAATGTCTTTGATAATCTTTCCTTTGATATAGGCCATTTTTTTTCTGATCACATCAAAAGCTCTAATTAGCATGTGCGCTGTTATTCATATCATCTTCTTTTGGCGCTCTTGCGGTCAGAATGCGCGAGTTGCGGCTGCTTTTTTTCGATTGGAAAAACAAATGATGTTTGCTGAATATTAATACTTCTGATATATATGGAAAGCTCAAATTCTCCGATTTTCAAGGAAATCACTGTGATTTACCCCCACTCCGACGGTTATGACGGGGAGACAAATTAGAGCTATATTTTCTTTACCTGTAGCCAAGGCTTTATAGCCTACAGAGCCTTCAGAAAGTATTCATACCCCTTGACTAATTCCAAATGTTGTTGTGTTTCAGCCTGAATTCAATATCTATTTCTGTCTCACCCATCTACACACACTACCCCATAATGACAAAATGAAAACATGTTTTTAGACATTTTAGCAAATTTATTGAAAATTAAATACAGAAATATCTCATTTACATAAGTATTCACACCCCTGAGTCAATACATGTTACACCTTTGGCAGCGATTACAACTGAGTCTTTCTAGGTAAGTCTCTAAGAGCTTTGTACACCTGGATTGTACAATATTTGCACTATTGTTATTTTTTAATTCTTCAAGCTTTGTCAACTTGGTTGTTGATCTTTGCTAGACATCCATTTTCAAAATTTGCCAAGCCAATTTAGTTCAAAACTTTAACTAGACCACTCAATGTTGTCTTGGTAAGCAACTCCAGTGTATATTTGGCCTTGTGTTTTATATTGTTGTCCTGCTGAAAGGTGCATTTGTCTCCCAGTGTCTGTTGGAAAGCAGACTAAACCAGGTTGTCATCTAGGATTTTGCCTGTGCTTAGCTCTATTCCATTTATAATTATCCTAAAACATCTCCCCAGTCCTTGCTGATGGCATGATACAGCCAACGTCATGCTTGAAAATATGAAGAGTGGTACTCAGTGATGTGCTGTGTTGTATTTTCCCATAACAACGCTTTATTTCTTTCCCACATTGTCTGCACTTTTACTTTAGTGACTTATTGCAAAAAGAATGAATGTTTTGGAATATGTCAATTCTGTACAGGCTTCTTTCTTTTCACTCTGTCATTTAGGTTAGTGTAGTGGAGTAACTACAATGTTGTTGATTCATCCTCAGTTTTCTCCTGTCACAGCCATTAAACTCTGTAACTGTTTTAAAGTCACCGTTGGACTCATGGGGAAATGGTTTCCTTCCTCTCCGGCAACTGAGTTAGAAAGGACGCCTGTATCTTTGTAGTGGCTGGGTGTATTGATACACTATCCAAAGTCTAATAACAATTATTTTTATCTACCAATAGGTGTCCTTCTTTTCAAAGCATTGGAAAACCTCCCTGGTCTTTGAGGTTGAATCTGTGTTTGAAATTCACTGCTCGACTGAGGGACCTTACAGAGAATTGTATGTGTGGAGTACAGAGATGAAGTAGTCGTTCAGAAATCATGTTAAACACTATTAGTGAGTCCATGCAACTTATTATGTGACTTGTTATGCAAATGTTTAATCATGAACTTCTTTAATCTTGCCAAAGCAAAAGGGGTTGAATACTTATTGACTCATTACATGTTGGCTTCATTGTTGTGTATAGGCCAGTGACACAACATCTCAATTTAATCCATTTTAAATGCAGGCTGTAACACAACAAAATGCGGAACAAGTCGAGGGGAGTACTTTCTGAAGGCACAGTAAGTGGTTAATTACGGCTGGAATTGTTTAAAATCACAGTGTTTCCAGCTAAGGTTCATGAGGAGATAGTAGGCCTAGCTGAATGTGCACGTGATGGAAGTTAAATAAACAGATATATATTATTTAAATTAACAAAATGCGCTGACTGTTAAGTGACAAAAAATAACTGGGACTAAAAGTAAAGAAATTGTCGACTGATAATAACTGAAACTAGCGAAGTATGGAATGACTAAAATGTGACTAAGACTTAAAGGTATTTTAAGACTAAAACTAAGTCTAAAACCAAATCTTAAATAGCTGCCAAAATGAACACTGGTGTGTGTGCACACATGCAAAAGCGCAGAAACACCAGGGTGTTCCTGCGTGTGTGTGTGTGTGTGCATGTGTGTGTGAAAGTCTACTTCGTATTTTCTGTTTGTTCTCTCGGGCGTGTATGTGTTTTTGTACACCACGTGTGTGGTCGAGTACTTTTGTTTTCCCTGTGTTCCGTCTCTGTGCATTTGAACAACGGTTTCGTATTAGTGTGGGCGTGAAAGGACAGAGGGACATGGACAGTCGAGGGACATGACCACAGGGCCACTAATGGGTCTTCTATTGAGGCTAGCCACCTGACATTCAGAGACCTTTTCTTCAGACATGCTTTTGCTGCCACATCACATCCTATCACACACACATCTGGCACACTCTCAGTGTGTATGTCATAGTCTCATACCAGCGTGGAGGTGTGTGTGTGTGTGTGTGTGTGTGTGTGTGTGTGTGTGTGTGTGTGTGTGTGTGTGTGTGTGTGTGTGTGTGTGTGTGTGTGTGTGGGGGGGGGGGGGGGGGGGAAAAAAATTTGGGGCCCCAAAAAAACCTCCTTAAAACAAAACCCCCCTTTTGGGGAGCCCAGCCCCCCAAAGAAAAAAAAATTGGGAAAAGGGGGATAAAACCAGGAAGAAAGCACAAACACAAAGATGGAGGATCTTGAAGATTCCAGGCACACTGGGCCGCCGAGCTGACAGGGTGCCAGAAAACAGCCAAAACACAATAAACAAAACAAAAACCAGCCAATGAATAAAATGAAAAGAGAAAAAGTAGCAGCACAGTGAGCCTTATCGATTGTCCATATTGACCTTCACGAGGCTGAAATTATGGATTTTTAGCTCAAAAGGGATGGGGGGAGTGTGTGTGCGTGCTTTCAGGCCTTCATGTGTGTTTGAGTGCGTGTGAGTCAGGATATTAGACTTTCTCTTATCCTGGCATGCTCCCTTCAGCATGCCAAAGCCCATAACCTAAAGAATGCCCGCTCATATCAAATGTGATTGATCAGCCCACTTCTACTTGGAGATGAGACTTTGTGTGTGTTTGTGTGTGTGTATTTGTGTTTGTGTGTTCCTGTGCTTTGCATATTTGTTGAGAGAAAGATAGAAGGAAAGAGAGGGGGAGAGAGAGAGAAAGGGTCCAAATCAAGACAGAATAATAAATGGAGTGAAGCACTACATCACCAAAAGTATGTGGACACCAGCTTGTCTAACATCAAAATGCCTATATCATGGGCATTAATATGGAGTTGGTCCCCCCTTTGCTGCTATAATTAGCTCCACTCTTCTTTGAAGGTTTTCCACTAGATGTGGGAACATTGCTATGGGGATTTGCTTCCATTCAGCCACAAGTGCATTAGTGAGGTTGGGCACTGATGCTGGTTCGCAGTCGGCGTTGCAATTCATCCCAAAGGTGTTCGATGGATGGCCTCCCGAGTGGCGCAGCAGTCTAAGGCACTGCATCGCTAGCTGCGTTACTACAGATCCTGGTTCGATTACTGGGCTGTGTCACAACCGGCTGCGACCCGGAGACCCATGAGATGACGCACAATTGGCCCAGCATCAGCTGGTTTAGGGTAGGGTTTGGCCGGCCGGGATGTCCTTGTCCCATCGTGCTCTAGTGACTCCTGTGGCAGGCCGGGCGCAATGCACGCTGACACAGTCGCTAGGTGTACAGTGTTTCCTCCAACACATTGGTGTGGGTGGGTTCCGGGCTAAGCGATCAGTGTGTCAAGAAGCAGTGCGGCTTGGCGCGGTTGTGTTTCGGAGGATGCACGGCTCTCGACCTTCACCTCTCCAGAGTCTGTACGGGAGTTGCAGCGATGGGACAAGGCTGTAACTATCAATTGGATATGACAAAATTGCGGCGAAAAAGGGGTCCAAAAATAAATGAAATGAATAGTTTTCGATGGGGCTCTGGTCAGAGGTCAGGGCTCTGTGCAGGCCAGTCAAGTTCTTCCACACCAAACCATTTCTGTATGGACCTTGTTTTGGGCACAGGGGTCTTTGTCATGCTGAAACAGGAAAGAGCATTCCCCAAACTTTTGCCATAAAGTTGTAAGCACAGAATCATCTAGAATGTCATTGTATGCTGTAGCATAAACATTTCCCTTCACTGGAACTAAGGGGCCTCGCCTAAACCATGAAAAACAGACCCATACCATTATTCCTCCTCCACCAAACTTTACAGTTGGCAATACATACAATTCGGGCAGGTAGCATTTCTCCTGGCACCCGTCAAACTCAGATTGTTCCGATGGACTATCAGATGGTGAAGCGTGATTCATCACTCCAGAGAACACGTTTCCACTGCTCCGAAGTTCAACGAGCTTTACACCACTCCAGCCGACACTTGGCATTGCACATGGTGATATTAGGCTTATGTGCGGCTGCTCGGCCATGAAAACACATTTCATGAAGCTGCCAACTAACAGTACTTGTGCTGACGTTGTTTCCAGAGGCAGAGGCAGCTCTAGCAGGGCTGAAATTTTACGAACCGACTTGTTGTAAAGGTGGCATCCACTGAGCTGTTCAGTAAGGCCATTCTACTGCCAATGTTTCTATGGAGATTGCATGGCTGTGTGATCGATTTTATACACCTGTCAGCAGTAGGTGTTTCTGAAATAGCTGAATCCACTAATTTGAAGGGCTGTCCACATACTTTTGTATGTATAGTGTACCATATTCCCACTCTGGACAGGTGTGTGATCAACAGAAAGGGCTGAAGTGACCAGTGCTCTCTCAGCTGAGTCCCCCAGGTGCCTGGATCAGGACTAGCTGATCAGGCTCCATTACAAAAGATTGGCCCCTCATGTGGGAGTTTTCAAAATGAATAGCCCTCGCCAAATGACTCTTTAGCATTTGAACCGTGCATAACATTGTATGAGTCCCAAATGGCAGCACATTCCCTATTTAGTGCACTACTTTTGACCAGAGCTCATAGGGCTATGGTGAAATGTAGTGTACTATAGGTAATAGGGTGCCATTTGAGATGCTGCCATTACCCTCTTACTCCTTCTTACCAATTATTATTTTAATGGCATGCACTAGGTTACTTAATAGTCCAGAAATGAGGTGTAAAACGCTGATGCTAGATTTAAGCTAGGCTGTGCAAGGCCGAGCATAACAATTTTGAGGCGAGTCAATCAAGCCTGTCTCTGTCACTCCTCTACTCTATGTATGCGTCCCAAATGATGTACTATTCCCTATATAGTGTGCTAGTTTTGACCATAGCCCTATACTTTTAGTGCACTGAAAAGGGTATGTGGTGCCATTTTGGACGCATCCTATATAATCTTTCCCCAGCACATTGCCAGGCACTGGAAATTCCGTTTTTTTGCACACTTTACCCCAGGTACCTTGTACAGTTACTACCTCTCTCCTTATCGACAGATGAGCAATGTATACTTATCACTTGATAGCTGCTGAGTATAGCGTGTACTGTGCTTTACTTCAGTGCTGGGTCATTTATGCTGACAATACACTCTGGAGTTCAAACGATATATACTATATTAGTAGAACTTGTTCGCTTTTTCATTTTCTCATGAAAGCCTTTTTTTGTGTTGTGTTTTATTGTTTTGTTTTGTTGACCCTACCATAAAGCAAGGGTGAGGTGCTCACACAAGTCATAGACTGTTCTCTCTGCTACCACACGTCAACCGGTACCAGAGCGCCAAGTCTAGGTCCAAAAGGCTCCTTAACAGCTTCTAACCCCAAACCATAAGACTGCTGAACAATTAATTAAGTGGCCACCCAGACTCTTTGCACCCACCCCCCCCAACTCAATGTTTATTATCTATGTATAGTCACTTTACCCCTACCTACATGCACATTACCTTGACTAACCTGTACTCCCACACATTGACTCGGTATACAGCCTCATTTTCTATTTTTTACATTAGTTTATTTAGTAAAAATGTTCTTAACTCAATTTTCTTAAAACTGCATCGTTGGTTAAGGGCTGGTAAGTAAGCATTTCACGGTAAGGTAAACACCTGTTGTATTCGGCGCAGGTGACAAAGAAGATTTGATTTGTGGGACACTTGTATTGGGGCATCTGTCTCCCTCTCGCATGTCATTAGGCCCCCTAGGCAAGTTAGGGGAACACATTTATTAACCTTGAAATGAATCCCGGGCCTGGGCGGCCTTAGTGTATAGTGTATATAACCAGAAAATGAAAAGGCCCTTGATGTACAGCCCGGGACTCCTCTGTGGCCGGACTGTCATTACAGGCACTTACTTTTTTCATGAACCAGACCCTTTATTCTCTCGGCTTCTGGATCAGGGGATTGATTTCTTTCTGTAAAATTGGTTTTCTTTATATATTTTTTTTATTGTAGTTGCTTTTTGCCGTGGATGGAAGGAGCATGCGGGCACACACACACACACACACACACACACACACCACAACACACACACCACACACACACACACCACACACACACCACACACACACACACAACACACACACACACACCACACACACACAACACAATACACCACACATACACACCAATACACAGTCTCTAATCGCGGTCACATTAGCTGTAGTTGAGTTGAAGTTGACCCTTGGTCTCCGAGAGAAAACATCAGTCCTGAAAGTTGAAGCCCTGCTTTCAGGAAAAGTTTAAGTTGAAATCCTCCCTGTCCAAGGTTGCCCTCTCTCTTTATCTCTCCCTTTCTCTTTCTCTCTTCATCTCATCCCCCACTCCAGCAGCTCTCCATCCGTATCGCTCGTCTTACTTTCTCAGACCCTGTACTACTCGTCTTGTTTTTCTCTCCCTTCTCTTTGTCAGACTCCGTCTCTATCTCTCCATCTCCCTCTCCGTCAGCTCTGCCTAAGCTCTGCTCCTTCCTAAATGGGGTCCGTGACCCCTACGTCCCCCGTTCCCAAAAGACGACTGTGGAACAGTCAGCAGACCACGGCTTATCCGCAGATTTTGGGGGGGGGGGGCGAAGAGGAAGGTCCCACAAAGTCTCAAATCAACACACCGCTGATGGATAAAGCTGGTCGGAGCTCCAAAATCGAAATGAAGTCTCACCGATTTACTGATCGATGATCGCTGATCCGCCTACTCCCCGCAGAGATCGAAGCGCTCGAGATGATAACAACACTGGAATTATATCAAACGGATATACAGTTGAAGTCGGAAGTTTACATACACCTTAGCCAGATACATTTAAACTCAGTTTTTCACAATTCCTGACATTTAATCCCAGTAAAAATTCCCTGTCTTAGGTCAGTTAGGATCATCACTTTATTTTAAGAATGTGAAATGTCAGAATAATTGTAGAGAGAATGATTTATTTCAGATTTTATTTCTTTCATCACATTCCCAGTGGGTCAGAAGTTTATATACTCTCAATTAGTATTAGGTAGCATTGTCTTTAAATTGTTTAACTTGGGTCAAACGTTTCGGGTAGGCTTCCACAAGCTTCCCACAATAAGTTGGGTGAACTTTGGCCCATTCCTCCTGACAGAGCTGGTATAACTGAGTCAGGTTTGTAGGCCTCCTTGCTCGCACACGCTTTTTCAGTTCTGCCCACACATTTTCTATAGGATTGAGGTAAGGGCTTTGTGATGGCCACTCCAATACCTTGACTTTGTTGTCCTTAAGCCATTTTGCCACAACTTTGGAAGTATGCTTGGGGTCATTGTCCATTTGGAAGACCCATTTGCGACAAAGCTTTAACTTCCTGACTGATGTCTTGAGATGTTGCTTCAATATATCCACATATTTTTCCTCCTCATGATGCCATCTATTTTGTGAAGTGCACCAGTCCCTGCTGCAGCAAAGCACCCCCACAACATGACGCTGCCACCCCTGTGCTTCACGGTTGGGATGGTGTTCTTCGGCTTGCAAGCGTCCCCCTTTTTCCTCCAAACATAACCATGGTCATTATGGCCAAACAGTTCTATTTTTGTTTCATCAGACGACAGGACAATTCTCCAAAAAGTAAGACCTTTGTCCCCATGTGCAGTTGCAAACCGTAGTCTGTTTTTTTATGGCGGTTTTGGAGCAGTGGCTTCTTCCTTGCTGAGCAGCCTTTCAGGTTATGTCGATATAGGACTCATTTTACTGTGGATATTGATACTTTTGTACCTATTTCATCTTCACAAGATCCTTTGCTGTTCTTGGATTGATTTGCACTTTTCGCACCAAAGTACGTTCATCTCTAGGAGACAGAACGCGTCTCCTTCCTGAGCGATATGACGGCTGCGTGGTCCCATGGTGTTTATACTTGTGTACTATTGTTTGTACAGATGCATGTGGTACCGTCAGGCATTTGGAAATTGCTCCCAAGGATGAACCAGACTTGTGGAAGTCTACAAAAAAAAAATCTGGGGTCTTGGCTGATTTCTTTTGATTTTCCCATGATGTCAAGCAAAGAGGCACTGAGTTAAAAGGGATTCCTTGAAATTCATCCACAGGTGCACCTCCAATTAACTCAAATTATGTCAATTAGCCTACCAGAAGCTTCTAAAGTGACGAAATCATTTTCTGGAATTTTCCAAGCTGTTTAAAGACACAGTCAACTTAGTGTATGTAACATTCTGACCCACTGGAATTGTGATACAGTGAATTATAAGTGAAATAATCTGTATGTAAACAATTGTTGGAAAAATTACTTGCTTCATGCACAAAGTAGATGTCCTAACCAACTTGCCAAAACTCTAGTTTGTTAACAAGACATTTGTGGAGTGGTTGAAAAACGAGTTTTAATGATTCCAACCTAGGTATTGTAAACTTCCGACTTCAACTGTACATATCAAATGCCATGTTTTGATATTTAGAGAAATTAGGCAGATATTGTTACTGCGTCTCGAAATGTGCTTCTAAAAAAATGGTATACTGAAGTTGAATCACGCTTCTTAAAATAGTTTTTAATAGTTGACTTAAAAGTGTATCTTTTCAAGATGAAGCATATACCACGATAAATGAATCCGTAATGATGAGTTTGATGTGTAACATTTTGTTTTCTTAATTGAGATGTAAGAGTGTTATGAAAGTAAATACAATTCTTACTCCATATGTTTCGATGCATTTGATGATACATTCTACTCTCGTGTCAACATCTATTTAAAGCAGAGGTTGGAACTGGAATAATTTTCCAAATGTTTAGTTCTGAACAGAACCAAAAACCCATTTTGTTTCGTTCCACTGTTCTAACCAGCAAAATAAAGTTCGGAACCGTTTCGAAACCCCAAAAAGTACAGATTTATATAATTCCTTTCTGTTCCCTTTTAAACCTGTTTTTACATTTAGCTCAACATCAAATGACTTCAAATGACTTTTTGCCGTAACATCATGGTTATCACGTTTCAGGTAAGTAACAAAAGTTTATTACTAGTACAGGGGCAGGCAAAACGGTCCCGTCGATGTGGATAGGGGGGCGCTCCCTCTGCTGTTTCCTGAAGTCCACGATCAGCTCCGTTGTTTTGTTGACGTTGAGTGAGAGGTTATTTTCCTGGCACCACTCTCCCAGGGCCCTCACCTCCTCCCTGTAGGATGTCTCGTCATTGTTGGTAAAAATCTGAGATTAAATATGTTTTCAGCAATGCCACACACTAAAAGGTGATTATTATTTTACTACATTCTGTTAAATTGTTGTGCTCTCTCTTTCTATTCACCCCCCCTCGTTAATCAGCCTCATCCACACAAGGTTGCCTCCCAAATGGTACCCTATTCCTTATTTAATGCACTTATTTTGACCAGGGCTCTTGTTAAAGGCGTTTTATCCCTTCTGCTACTAAGCGGCGACTCTCTCTCGACAGATGAATAATTCACCTAATTCCATGTATTATCAAGTGTAAATCCTCTAAGTAGGCCCATTAATGCTTATTGTTATCGGTAACGCCCAGGCCAGATGTTTGACTCGGTGACATGCGAGGGGCCACGACGTTTATAATGCTGATATTTCTCTCTCATGACGTGCCCTCTGGATAACCTTCCCCAAGGAAACGAGATGACATTAACATGCTAGAACACTGATGTGCCACTCATGGGCTGCATCCCAAATGGCACCCTATTCCCTACATAGTGCATTACTTTTGCCCATCGCCCGTAGGGCTGCCATTTGGAACGCACGCTTCTATACTTAATAAGCAATAAGGCACGAAGGGGTGTGGTATATGGCCAATATACCACAGCTAAGGGCTGAGTTTCTGTAGGACGCAACGCGGAGTGGCTAGAAATAGCCCTTAGCTTTGGTATATTGGCCATATACCACAAACCCACAAGGCACCTTATTGCCATTATAAACTGGTTAGCAACGTAATTAGAACAGGAAAAAGTAATTTTTGGTCAAACCCATGGTATATGGTCCCCGATATACCACGGCTTTCAGTCAATCAGCATTCAGGTCTCGAACCACCTGCTGAACACTCGATGAGTTGTGGAGTGTCTTTACGCCACCATGCTAAAGCCTGAGGCCCCTAGTTTTGGAAATGAAATGTAGAGATGCAGATGTAGCCACCTTGGAACTGTTTGTATTGGGTCCGTGTTCGATGTTGTTCTACTTCGTCCCCTCCTTGGGCTCCCGAGTGGCGCAGCGGTCTAAGGCACTGCATCTCAGTGCAAGAGGCGTCATTGCCTTCCCTGGTTTGAATCTAGGCTGCATCACATCCGGCCATGATTGGGAGTCCCATAGGGCGGCGCACGATTGCGTCTTCCGGGTTTGGCCGGGGTAGGCCGTCATTATAAAAAAAATTCTTAGCTGACTTGCCTAGTTAAATCAAATCAAATCAAATAAATGTAAGTGATGGTTTTGATGTGTAATGTTATGTTGCTGTTTTACCGGTGTACCAGAACAGAGTCATAATGTGCTTCCTTAACGGCACTTCAGCGATAATGTTTTATGTCAGTGTCGTTCAAATTGGATGAATCAAAAGGTAAATAACTTAAGGTAAAAGCGGCCACTCCTGAAACAATGACAGACCAGCAATACATGTGTGTCAACGCAACACAATGGTCCCTAGGCAACAATTTCTCAAAGAGGCGAGGACATCTCTCCAATGAGATGCCTATTATTCATGAGTGCTCATTTGCTGCACGTGAGAAACCGGTCCGTAATGCAGAGGGTGGCGTGAGTACGGTATGTGTGTAATGGCAGCCTTCCCCCTCTTCGTCTGAAGAGGAGGTGTAGCAGGGATCGGACCAAGACGCAGCGTAGCTCGTGTTCAACATGACTTTAATAAACAAGACGACACTGTGAACACTTACAACTAACAAAATAACAAACGTGGCAAACCGAAACAGCCCTATCTGGTGCAGAGAAAACACAGAGACAGGAAACAACCACCCACAATCCCCAACACAAAACAAGCCACCTATATATGATTCCCAATCAGAGACAACACAAAACACCTGCCTCTGATTGAGAACCATATTAGGCCAAACATAGAAACAGACAAACTAGACACACAACATAGAATGCCCACCCAGCTCACGTCCTGACCAACACTAAAACAAGCAAAACACATAAGAACTATGGTCAGGACGTGACAATGTGTGTGTGTTCAATTATTTATCATAGAGTTTCTCTTGCCGTATCCGTGTTTTCCTCAAGTAAGGTTTCCATGGTCCTGAAAGGCCTTAATGAATATTATTTGTGTAAGTACATAGGTGTGTGTGTGTGTGGAGTGAGAGACTATTAAACAGCCAACAGCAGGGCCGAGCAGCAGAGAGCATAGATACAAACTTAATTTGGAGGCTGAAAAGGTCACATCTGGGGCTTGTCTCTCGACTGGGTGTAATAAAAAAATGTGACCTTTTGCTCTGGGAAATCCCGAACCTCCACCCTGTTTTCAGTTTGAGTCCACCGAGACGAGTCTCTCTCTCTCTCTCTCTCTCTCTCTCTCTCTCTCTCTCTCTCTCTCTCTCTCTCTCTCTCTCTCTCTCTTCCTCTCTCTCTCTCTCTCTCTCTCTATCTCTCTCTCTCTCCACTTTATTGACATGGCAAGTTCAATTACTTACATTGTCAAAGTATACATATAACAAAAATGGTGGGGCCAATAGCAATAAGGCATCAATATTAATAGTAGTAGTGGAAATGGGATTACCATTAACAGCAACTACAAAAACAATATTAAAGAGAATAACAATGCAATAGTAATAGGCCGGTCTCAACATGACTGAGAAGCCACATGACATGGTATGAAAGCTGAAACAAAACCAAAATGGGAAATACTGTTGACATTACATTGCACATTTCACTGGCTGTCCCTCATGTTGTGGCAGGAGGACACATTTTGTCTTTTCACCCAATAAATATATATTTTTTCTTCATCTTTTATAGTTTCAAATTCATTGTACTGCATGATCATTTTTGAAAAGAAAGGTTCTCTTAGATCGGAGTATTTGTCACAGTGTAATAGGACATGCAGCTCTGTCTCTACCTCTCCCCTGGAGCAGAGTGAGCACAGCCTGTCCTCTCTGGGCATCAAGTTTTGTCTGTGACGACCAATCTCTGTAGCCAGACTGTGCTCACTGAGTCTGTACCTAGTCAATGTTTTCCTCAGTTTTCTATCAGTCACAGTGTTCAGATAGTGTGCCACCATGTACTGTCTGTTTAGAGCCAAATAGCATTGAAGTTTACTTAGATTTTCTGAGGTGTCTTTCCAATAGGTGATTTTTCTTTTTGCTTTGTGATGATTTGGTTGGGCCTGATTTTCTGAGGGATGTCCTGAGGCTCTATGGGGTTGGTTTGGGTTAGTGAACTGAGCCTCAGAACTAACTGGCTGAGGGGACTCTTCTCTTGTTTCATCTCTTGATATTGTCGGGTTGTGTGATTAAATGTTTCGGAGTCACTTGTTTTTAGATGGTTGTTACATTTGATGGCAATTTTTTCTGTTTGAATAAGGAGGGGGTATTGGCCCAGTTCTGCTCTAAATGCGTTATTTTGAGTTTTTCTTCGTACCTGCAATACAGTCTTTCAAAACTCTGCATGCAGTATTTCGAAATTGGATGTTTGTCCCATTTGGTAAATTCATTATTAGAGAGTGGACCCCAGACTTTTTTTTGCCATATAGAGCAATTGGTCCTATAACTGATTGAAAACATTTAAGCCGGATTCTAATTGGAATTTAGATTGTAATGTTTTTTTAATGGCATAGAATGCCTTTGTTTTGGTTTACTTGTTTGTCAATTAGTGTGGAGGGTATAAATGTGGTATGTTGTGCGGTAATTTGTTAAAAATCCAATCTGGCTTCTGCTCAGGACATTGTGTTCATCAAGGAAATGACAGTCTGCTATTTATGATACTGCAGAGAATTTCCCCAAAGTTGCTGTTAACACAAATTCTTTATCTATTTGGGCCAAATCCTTGGTTCCAAATATCAGGGGAAAATACCTGCAGTGAGGATAACGTTGAAGATGTTGATTATATCCAATTTGAATTTGTGGTCTGTATATTTCAGTATTTCATTTAAAATAGCATCAGCACTCTCTCAATCTCTTTCCAGAATGGATTCATGATTTCTGAACTGTGATTTAGTTACAAAACACTTTCTTATTGGTGGCGCAGTTCGGGTGAAGACAGTTTTGGGTTGATGTAAATAGACGGCCTGGCTGCGCAGGGAGAATGGGACGGGGCACACGTCCCTGCCAATTAACAGAGTGACCCACGTGTCCGCTGTCAACTCGGTTCAAACTGCCGCCGTCTGGCGGTTGCTGGTGGTTCATCCCAAATGGCACCCTATTTCATAGATAGTGCACTACTTTTGACCACAGCCCCACAGGGCTCTTGTCAAAAACAGTGCATAATGTAGGGAATCGGGTTCCATTTGGGACGCAGCCCTGTAGTTTCCGGCGCGAGGAGATCAGAAACACACATTAGAATGCTTGTCTAACGGTTGTCCCATGTTCATTCCACTAATTGCTTTTTCTAATTACAAAGCCTGGTTTGTCTGTTCTTAGGACTTGTCAGTGATGCGTTAGAAGGGTTAGGAGGTTGGCAGCCCGTGTTAGGGACAACAGAGAAATATACACACGGAGTGTGCATGTGCTCGTACTCTCGTCAACATGCTTGTCCGTTTGAAAAGGAATCAGTGTGCCAATGCAGTAGTTTACAGAATCGAGTGAGCAACAATATAAACCTGCAAATTTTTAAGGATTTTAGTGAGACAGTTCATAAGGAAATCAGTCAATTGAAATAAATTCATCAGGCCCTCATCTATGAATTTGACATGACTGCCCACTCACTTGGGAGCCAGGCCCACCCTCTGGGAAGCCATGTCCAGCCAATCAGAATGGGGTTTTCCCCACAAAAATTGCTTTTCTACAGACAGAAATACTCCTCAGTTTCATCAGCTGTCCGGGTGGCTGGTCTCAGACGAAACCCAACAGGTGAAGAAGCCAGATCTGGAAATCTCTAAAACGACGTTGGAAGCGGCTTATGGTAAAGAAATGAACATTCAATGTTCTAACAGCTCTTGTGGCTATTCCTGCAGTCAGCATGCCATTTGCTCCCTCAAAACTTGAGACATCTGTGGCATTGTGTTGTGTGACATTTTAGAGTGGCCTTTTCTTGTGTGATGATAATGCTGTTTAATCAGCTTCTTGATATGCCACACCTGTCAGATGGATTATCTTGGCAAAGGAGAAATGCTCACCAACAGGGATGTAAACACATTTGCGCACACAATTTGAGAGAAATAAGCTTTTTGTGTATATGTAACATTTCTGGGATTTTTTATTTCAGCTCATGAAACACATTACGTGTTGCGTTTATATTTTTGTTTAGTATATATGCCATACCATACCATCATGTCCACCTAATCATCCCCCCTGTAACACTTCCTCAGGTCATTTCCCCAAAAAATACAGTATGTTCTCAGTCATCCTACCTGGGGCCTGTTGCACAAAACTAGGATAAGGGATTAAGCCAGGATATCTTGGTGATCCTGGCTCAATTGATCCGTAATCCGGTTGCACTAAAGATGGATAGGGGGCAGGAGGATATGTTATGGTATAAATTACCATGGAGATTTATTCTGTGGAGCTAGCCTGCTCCAGACCAGGCTAAATTCCAGGATCTATTTAATCTCATCCCTAATGTCAGTCAGCAGTCACCACAAATGGAAACCAATAGTTATTTCACTGCTCACTATACATTGTTATCACATATAACTAGACCCACTGTTATTATTTAAACGTTTGTGATCATTTAATTTCAATGATTTTGGATAAAAAAATGATTTTTAGATGATGTTGCTATCATTAGATAATTTACAGTTTCCCATAACTATAAGGCTATATATAAAATGATAGAATATAGGGCCACAGAGGGGAAAAAAAACACAAGTTCATAATATTGTAACCAGTTGTTTTAAAAGGAGGACAGTTGTTAAAATGACAGATGTGGGCATTTCGTGAAATTGTACTTCAGTATGGTTTCATAAACAAAGACATGCTGATGTGCCAGAATATTAAGTATCACATTGTCATAAGTATCAAAACTGTAAAAACAATATGTAGCTTTTCTGCAGAAAGAACCAGCCTCATAAATTTATGACTTTATCCTTTTTCTTCAGTGTGGCCCTAGTACTCTGTCATATAAACAAATACACATTCCATATGAATATAAAAACACCAATGTGTAAACATTATGTTCCTTTATTGAATAAGGACAAAACAAAGCAGGTAACCAATCAGCTCCTTCGAAACTGAAGTCACAGTGACTCTACAAGATGGAAAGCACAGAATCAAGCATATTATACAAAATGATACATACACATTCAAAGGTCTGTATATAACACACCCTTGCATGTCTGCACACTAAAATAAGCAGGACAAATCCATACACAATCAACTGAACAGACAAATAATGGATGCAGTAGCCTCCCTGCAGCCTTGTATTACACACCAGTAAACCGCACAAACATCATAAGAGGGCCAAATCGTCAAAAAACGAACCCAAAAAAAACCAAATTCCTCTGCCACCGCAGGACATATTTAACCAAAATTGAAAGCACCACTACAACTAAAATAATTCAACACATATTGGTCCCTCAGCACCGACCCCACTGTCGTCATCAGGGAAGATTGCCGGATTGTCCGCCATCATGGCGGTGCACTCTGGGGGCCCTCTCCTTCCTCAGGCAGGCCACATTGTTGGAGGACAGCACAAGCCAACAGTAATATCACATGCCCCTAACAGGCTGACCCCTTAATTTGTGAAGCAGTGAAAGGCGTGCCTCAAGGAAGGCCCACAAGGTCATTTCAAACCTCTAGTCCTCTGGTCCTGGCTAGGCATGGTTGTAGGCTCTGCTAGTGCTCCGGGGGTCTGTGAAAGTTCAGAGAAAGAGCTGGCAGCCAATACCCCCCGTCTCCCAAGCAACACACCATAGAGAGTTCTACCGTCGGAACCACAACATCATACATACACCTCAAAGTAAACCACAGGAATTCGTCTGACACAGCCATCAATGGTATAAATAAAAATACGGGCCTGTTGTGTAGCTTACCTTGTGCATAGGGCACTGATATGATTTCAGAGGCCGATAAGAATTCTGGAGTCATGTGACTGAGCCAGGCCCATTTGATGCCCACAAGCTTGGCCTTATTCACGACAGTTCACGATTGCCAGACCATCTATCGGAAAATCACCAAATGAGGAAATAGTACACCAATCAATGCAACCAATCACAAGAACCAAACACAACACAACCAAATCCAATAAACCACACAAAAACAACAACCCAAGCACACACACCCAAACAGACAAACATACGACACCCTGCACAAACCACCAACCCACAAACACCAATACCAAACGAAACAAACCACAACACAAACCCCCCAAAACAAAACAGCTCACCCAAACAAACCAAAATAAAACAACCCAACACACAACAGAACACCAAAACCACCACCAACACCACCACAAACACACAACACAAAACCAAACCTCAATACCAAAAGCACTACCACCCACAAACCCAACTACAACCCAACACTACCCCCCCCCCCACACCTCACCCCCCAACAATCCCCAAACACAAAACACAAGCCCCATACACACACAAAAAACCACCACACCAACCAAACACAACAAACAACCAAAGAAAAACTACACCACAATCACAACCCAAACAACAAACAAATTACAAAAACCGCACACCACAAAAACACACTAACAAAACACACTAAACCAAAACACACACCAACACACAAAACCACAACACACACAACAAACGGCAACACACACACACACCTCCACACCACAATCAAGAACAAACAAAACACACCTAAAACCACAACACACAAATTAACACCCACACAAAACACCCAACAACAAACAACCAACAACACACACAAAACACACAACACCACACCCAACCCAACACCAAATCACACCACCCAGCACAACAACCAACAAAAATCAGAAAACAATAAAACCAACCCACCCAACGCCAACTAAAACACGAAACACACACCCTATCACACACACACAACAAACAAAAACACACACACATCCCAACACCCCCCACAAAACTAACACACACCAAAAAAACACCACACAAACCAAAACAGAAAAACAAAACAACCCGACCACACCAACCTCTACCAAACACCACTCCGAAACACCCAAAAAACAACCAATAAACAAACACCCAAGACTATAGACACCACACTACCACCAAAAAAAGACACACAACACAACAAAAAAATCACCAAAAAAACACAACACACAAAAAACACAAAAAACAAAAACACAACAACTCAAAGCACATCGAGACCAACACACATAAAACACACAATCCACTGAACAACAAACCAACACACACACACAAACACACAATCCACCACCATCCACAAACACCCAAACAGCCAAAAAAAACAACCCAAACACAAACCAACAACGACAACACCAAAACAACACTACAAGAACACTACAACACACCAAAAAACACATAACAACAACCTACCACAACCTAACCCACCACAACCACAGCCCCCAAACACCTCCGCACAACAAACAACCAAAACAACCACACACAAAACACCCACTACCTAAATAACCAACGAACCCACCACAGCAAACAACCACCAACACAGACACCACAATAACCACAACACAGCACAACACCACCACCACACCCACACAACCCAAAACACACACACCACAAAAACACCACACACAACAGAAACACACCACAACCAACCCCTCACACCAGCACCAAAAAACCCAAACACACTCACCCACCAACACACCAACAACAAACACAGCACCACACAACACAAACCAACACGAAACTCACCCACCCAACACTCACCCCAAACCACCCCAAACAACAACCAAACACACAAAACATCAAACAGAACCACGAATAACACCCAAGCCCGCAAAAAACAACCAAACCGCCCCCCACACACACGAAACCACCTCCCACAAACACAGCACAACACAAACCAACATGGCAATGCACAGAAAACTGTTCTCGTCAATCTCGGACCCATTATCCCACAACAAAACAGCTCTATGCTTCACCTAACCATCTAATGTGTCGAAACAGGCAATACTCTCTCCTATATCACAAACGAACATCGGACCCACACTGAGCACTCGCAGGGGAGGCTCTTTATCCTTACATGCCTGTGTGCTGTCCACTGCACCAATGGAACATTGAGGGACAACCCTGTCCACACCAAAGTACATGAGTTATCCTACTATTTGTTAACAGTTGTCCTTGTAATGTTGTTAGATCCCTCTTACCTGCAATCCTATAAAACTCCTCTTCACGCAACATGTCATACCAGAGTCTTTCTGCTGTCGCAGCGAACAGGAAACGACTGAAAGACCATCCTCTGCTATCCAGCCACCTTCGACATCCAGCCATGCATCACCACAACACTTCCCTACATCTGATAGCGAGCCAAACAACTTCGCCGCTCCTTTATCAGCTTTCCGAGCTCACTCCCCCACCCTGCACACGCTCACAGGAAGCGCTCTCCACTAGCTACAAACACAAACCAGCACGCCGCACACCGACGCCCTCCACACACCCAACCAACCAAAACCACTCCTTAGCCATCCGCACTCAAGATCATGGCTCCACATCGCAACGACATACCACGCAAGGTCCCGCTTCACCATCCTCGAGGACACAACCAACGCCACTACAGTCTGCATCACACTACACTGACACTGACTCTGCCAAACAAACCTCGTCATCGCTTCCAGACGCATCATACGCCATGGACACTCGCAGAACCTATCTGAAGACACCAGTAAGCCGCAGGGTACCAACCGGTCCCTGAAGACCCTTTCTCGCCTGAAGGCTCTCCTCAGCACAAGTGCTTCTTCATCCACCACATCTCGCACGAATGGGCATGCCATTGTCAGAGCAAAAGGAACACACAATTTTGGCCTTCATATAGGCTAGTGGCCACACCTGGTGCTGGGGGGTGGGCAAAAGAGGGCGATGCCTTATAACGATGACTTGGTTGTACTGATTGCTGGGAAAATAAAAAAAAACCTTAGAAAGATGCCACCGTCCTGTGTCTCACAATAAGAGCTCATATGTCATGGCTCACTTGACTTTACGAGAATATACCTAATTTTTATTTGAGCTGTGTCATCTCTTGGAGCTGGGGGAGGAAAAAAATAATGATTAATACATTTGTGTTACAGTTAGCATACAGTGTACATTGAAGGCATATCTCACCTCCCTCTCAAGTTTTTTATTTCAAGGTCCAGTTTCCTAATTGTCCTCTTTTTTATTTCGGACTCCAGTGCAAGATTTTCCATCTTTTTCTTCTTGTACTGAATGTCTATGTCTGCCAGTTCTATTTGGCGCCGGAGGTGGTTGCCATACAACTTTCTGATAGCTTGTGAGCTCTGTGAACACAATACAATTAGCGCAGCGGAATTTGGCAGGAGTGGTGTCCTTTTATTAATACGCACTATGTTGCCAGGCTGGTTTCCACTGTATAGCATCTGGGTCCTGTAAAAGAAATTAGATTTTTGATTTTGATGAGGACTCCTCACCATTGTAGAGTAAATAGTACTTTCACAGTCTAACATGATACCTCATGCCTTCTGGAATCCAGAGAGATGGTCTCCTCCTCATCATCGTCTCCATCATGTGCTGTTGCTGCTGCACTGGGGCCTTCACCCTATCACATTTAATCGGATTCATATTGAAGCTAGTAGACAAGACATGCCAGGCCTACAGTATGCCTTTGATGGAGTACTCACTGGATCAGCATCGTCTGTGCTGTGCTGGTGGCTCTAACAGGAACACAGTGCTGCCAGACACTGCAAGGCAATAGTAAACCAAAGTCAGACAGTCCAAATTGATTCAATATGAATGTGGTTGTACCATGTAGAGATGAAGGACATACCTTGAATGAAGCGGGTGGCATCTTGGGAGGAACCTATGCTCGTCTCTTTCCCCCCAGGGATCCCCTCTAAGACGGCCTGCCTTTATTTAGCTCCAAGCGCATGTTCCTCTGCTGGGTAAGTCAGCCTTTGGTGACCCACCACCCGTGCCTTGTCTGTGGGTATTCTTTTTCACTGCTAAAACAGTACAGACAATGTGTGAGCAGGCACCTTCTGGGTACAATATATGCTTGTGCTTTGTTAAATATTAGTCAGGGACCATACCATTCTGCAGAATGTCTTGTATTTGATTTTGACCTGCTGCCATGTCCTTTTGGCCCGTTCATGTTTAATCTACACACCACACACACACACACACACATTTATGGAGTCACACTGCAAAAAATTACTTGGTATTTTTGTCTTGTTTTCAGTAAAAATATCAAAAAATTATCATAGCTTTATACAGTGTGATGGAGTTACTTTACACAATATTCACTCAATCTGCAGTGCATTTCAATTAAAAAATTTAACCGTTTCATAATTACAGTACAACTCATTTTTGGAGATGTGAATTAAATATTTGAATTGTAATTGTGATGTTTCAGCGGAGCGGTGAGTGTGTAATTGTGCACTACTTACGCATTCAGGCGGTCTGCAATACTTGCCACGCTTTTTCTCTTTGCTTTATCACTGTGGCGTGTTGCCTTTCTTCTTAATTATACTTTTACCTCCTCGTATGCCTCCATGAGGATTTGTGCTTCCGACGGGGAAAAGTACGCGGCTCTAGTTGCCATGGTAAATCAGTTAATCTGTGATCTGTGGCGGGGTCTATTTGAGTGAGCCGTGAGCGCGCACCTATCCAGGATTGGTTTCACCTGGCTTAATGAATCCGTGTCTGCTCATCCTGGCTTGGTCTTTGTGCAACCAATTAAGCCTGGACGCACATGTTTTGGCTTCATTGAGCTCAGCTGAGTCATTTATCCCGGATGTCTTAATTCTACTTTTGTGCAACAGGCCCCTGGTAAAATAAAAGTAAATATTTGTATTATTGTTTTGTCAGTTGATCGTGTGGTCATACATTTTCTCTCACTCACTCATTCGAAGTCAATTGAGTTAGCCAGCCAGCCAGTCAGCCAGCCAGCCAGCCAGCCAGCCAGCCAGCCAGTCACTCGGCCAGTCAGCCAGTCTCTTACTCAGTCACTCATTCTCCTACCTGTTCATTTCTTTAAATGGCCCCATGATATCTAGCATTAATTACAGTAAACTAAGCATTTCTCACTAACTTTCCTCATCCACCAAAACGCTGCATTGCTTCGGTGGGTATTTTTTCATTTTAAGTTTCTTCAGCAGAGTGTAGAAATATGTGTAGGTGCACCTGAATAGTGTCTACCATTTGAGCTGCACAGCACAATGCTGCAGAGCACAATGCTGCACAGTAGGCCTCCTCTAAGAGGCTGAAACACAGAGACAGAGGACGAAGCCGTCCGTAGCAATCACACTGCTTTCTCTCTCTCTCCCTTTGTTTTTCCTTCACCCTCTCTGTCATTCTCTCTACATCTGAATCTCTCTCCTCCCTCCATCATGCTCTCTCTCTCTCTCTTTCTTTTTCTGTCTGTCTTGCATTCTTTGTCTTTTTCTCCGTCAGTCCCCCTCTCTGTCTTTGTCTCTCTCTCTCTCTCCCTCGTTCTCTCTGCGGTACCCTCCTTTGTTGTGATGGGGAGGGAACACAAAGGAGATGAAGTTATCGTTCTCTTTTCACCCTCCTTCCTTCCTTCCTTCCCTCCTTCCATCCCGCCTTGTTGATTCCCTTAATGAGAGAATACCTGTCGGGAAGTTGTGGTGCATAAAAAAAAGGGGGTAAAGAAACAAGAAAAAGACAAACCGTTCATCTGGCTGCCGCGCCAGACTCCAGCTGTTTGCGTTTTCGACGGCTGTCGTCCCGGTGCGTGAGTCTTATCGCAGCCAAATGTCACCGCTCCGCTTGTCTGTCGTCTGTAAGGTGATGATCGCAAGCCCCACTGTTTTAATCAGTATTTCTGTCTCATCTTTTAACTGTTATGAGGTAGTACAGTATACAGTACAGCAGGCCCATATGTTGTATAGTAATGTATAGAGCCACAAAGCTCTGCTCTCAAGTGACAAATCACTGAATATGCGATTTGTAGCTTACTTTGTTTCAAGTTTTCACACTGCACAGTGGCACTGTCCCAAACACAGATTTACAGTCCGGGTTTCACCTTTGAAATGTTGTCAATTAGCTAATAAAAGTTGTAGTAATGCAGGTCGGTGATGTCATCCACTTTCTCATTTGAGTAGATTTTCTGACGTGAATGATGTCATTGTTGATTGCCATTCTCTTTGTCTGTCCTGTCCAAACTCCACCTGCTCGCACAGCACTGACCCGAGGTCAGCACTTCCTCACTGAACCCAGACTGCCTCCAGACATACACACGCACACGCACACACACACACGCACGCACACACTGACAATCACACTGACAAACAAAGTATGGACTGTTCTCGACCTCTGACCCCACTCGCAACATGACAGCAGCAGCAAATGCTCTAAAAGGGCTGCTAGGCTGGTGAGTAACTGGAGGTCAGGTCAAGTGTGTGCTCTTTTGGAAAGTGAAGCATGTTAGCTTGTTAAGAGTTGGTATGAGGCAGATGGGGACAATGGGGACTGAGTCAGGGAGTCACAAAGAGCACAGGTGACTTGTTGCAGTGGAAGATGACATTGTTTCGAAGTCAATATTGTCCGACAGCAGATATAGACTACAGTCGCTAGTCAAAGACTACACACCCCTTGCACAGTCTTGACATTTTGAATAAAACTGTCAACTTGTGGCAGCTCATAAGCTAATGAAGATTTGAATAATGAATTGAGGGGGATGGTGGTGGTGATGAAAGGGAGAGAGAGAGAGAGAGAGAGAGAGAGAGGAAAGAGGATGAGGAATAGTTGTACTCTGGGAGTCCCTTGGCGTGGCGGAGAAGAGAAAGGGGTGTGGCGAACAACAAACACTGACGCGCGCCGTCGTGTTCCTCAGTGACTAACAGGTGGATGGGAACACGAGGCGCAATGCACCATGGGGAATGTAAACATAATTATAAAATCGCGGGAACGCTGCTGTAACATCTGTTTTACTCATGGCTGTAAAATACTGTGAGAGAGAGAGAGAGGTATAAACGAGAGGTACAAAAGAGAGAGAGAGAGAGAGAGCGTACTCAAGTCCTTTGTACTGTAGTACGACAGAACAGAAGAGAACAAAACACACAGGCCATAGTGGACTAGGCCTACTCTTTTGCTGCGGCACATTTATGCAATCTGACATCATGAGCACCGAGGATGGAAGAGCGAGATAGAAGAACACAGAGATGGCACAGTGACTAACGTTAAATAATAGGACCAAAAGTAGTGCACTACATAGGTAATAGAGTGCCGTTTGGGATGCACTCTAAGTCATTTTTAACATTCTGATAGAGAAAACGTCTGACTTTGCCACAGTCATTGCAATGATGCCCTAGTCAATCTCACTGCACCACCTCAATCAATGCTCTCGCGGTGCGATAAACATTCTGTATTGAACTGTAAGGGAGGATATTTAGACCTCTTTCAATCAATGATGATCTCCAGTGCTAAAGTAAATGAATGACGTCTCGGCTAGCTCGATAGCTCGGCTAACTTTCTTTCCCTTTTTCCATGTGTCCTGACCTTAACTTTGATCATACTTTTTTATCCCGAGTGTCCCCTGCAACTTGCGACGAGTGTGAATCAATTACGATATCCAGTGGTAAAGTTCGATAGCTCAGCTAGCTTTCTTTCCCTTCCCACGTGTCCCGATCTCACTTTGTACTCACTCAGTCACACACACACAGCGAACACTTTTTGTCCTGCTATGTGTGGTGAGTCGTGAATAGACAGCTAATCTGAAAGCCTCATGGTCTCCCCATTTTGAGGTGAATTGCTGGTAGCATTTCTCTTTCCAAGAACTGGACTGGATGTGGTGTATGTTGTTGTAATGTTCTCTCTCCCACCACGTATACAGTATGTCAGTGCTCTCCATGGTAACAATGCAATACCTAATTTACACACACACAGACACATGCACATACACATACACACGTTCCAAAAAAACACAATCCTGAACGAGTATACTCACAGTCCTCATCAATTCCTACTAACAGATCGGTCAACAATGTGAGGGGGGGAAAGGATCAGAAAAGATAATAGAGAGAGAGAGAAGAGAGAGAGAAGAGAAGAGAGAGAGAGAGAGAGAGAGAAGAGAGAGAGAGAGAGAGAGAGAGAGAGAGAGAGAGAGAGAGAAGAGAGAGAGAGTGAGAGAGAGAGAGAGAGAGAGAGAGAGAGAGAGAGAGAGAGAGAGAGAGAGAGAGAGGAGAGAGAAGAGAGAGAGAGAGAGAGAGGAGAGAACAAAAAAATGACTCTATGCTAAACAAGACCAAAATGGCTAAAAGCACTAAATGCATATCAGTGTGTGTGGGTGCCTGTATGCTCACACACACACACACACACACCAAATGAACTGAACCAGCATCATCCCTCAGCCCTGCAGGAACATAATGAATTGCCCATTAACCACTGAAGCCTTTACTCCATCACTGAGCAATCACTAAATGGACAGTGGCTGCTCTAATAGCTGTTTGATTCTACCCCCAGGTTTGAATCCCAAACTACAGCTCTACACTCTATGACGGACGGTCACCGAACCAAGCCCGACCCTGCTTAGCTTCCGAGATCAGGCAAGATCGGGCTTATTCAGGCTGGTATGGCCGTAACCGATGGAATAAGAGTTGGATAGACTATTTCAAAGTTCATGTAACTCAACAAAAAACGTTGAGGAACTAGATCGATCTGATCTCAGAACTGTGTTAGCCTTTGGAATGGGTTCAGTTGGTAGAACATGGCACTTGCAAGGCCAGGCTCATGGGTTAGATTCCTGCTGTGGCCACCCGTACAAAAATGTATACAGGCACTCCTCTATATGATTTAGATAGAAGCGTCTGCTATATGGCATATAGAATATAGAACGAAGCTGCTTTGTCCATTTCCTATTGTAATGGTGATCTAACAGTTGGCGTATGCAGTCATAAGTGAGCTGGCATATTGATTGGAAACGATTTGACTTACGCATTACTAAGTCACAGATTTAACTCAGCTCACAAACCCCCATCTGACACGGTTATGCAAATAGACACGTGCTAACTTGAACTATTACCACTGCTATGACAAATGGTTACAGTTAAAGGGGCAATGAGGGGGTTTGAAAAACAACAAAGCTGTGTCACTGTGTCACTGTAAATTCTGATGGGGTGTGGCAGTTTAACTAAAGCGGGATCTAGAAATGATTTTCTTCGAGATTCAATGGTGATATACACTGAGTGCACAAAACATTAAGAACACCCCAGGCCTTCCACAGGGCTTCTGGGCCATGTTGTCTCCAATGCTTCCCACAGTTGTGTTAAGTTGGCCCGGATATCCGTTTGGGTGGTGGATCGTTCTTGATACACTCAGTAAACTGTTGAGTGTGAAAAACCCAGCAGCGTTGTAGTTCTTGACACAAACCGGTGCGTCTGGCACCTGCTACCATACCCCGCCCGTTCAATGACCCTTAAATCTTTTGTCTTGCCCATTCACCCTCCGAATGGCACACATCCTCAACCCTATTGTGTCAATGCTTAAAAATCCGTATTTTACCTGTCTCCTCCCATTCATCTACACTGATTGCATTTGATTTAACAAGTGACATCAATAAGGGATCATTCAGCTTTCACCTGATCAGTCCATGTCACGGAAAGAGCAGGTGTCCATCGTTTTTTTGTACACTCAGTGTATCGTTATTTTAAAAGGACAAAAATGGATGTACCGATCCAGGATTGCCTCTTGGCTAAAGAGTGGCCACTATCTTCTCAGCTGGTTTTGTCCAAGAGCAATACAGTAAAGATACAGTCTGCTGAAACCTTCACACACACACAACACAACAACACACCACAAACCACACACACACACACACACACACACCACACACACACACACACACACACAGCACACACACACACACACAACACACAGTCTTGTACAGCTAACCTTTGGGGACATACAATTCAGTCCCATTCAAAATCCTATTTTCCCTAACCCCTAACCCTAAACCTAACCCTATCCTAAACCCGTACTCTTACCTAACCCTAAACCTTAACCCTAACCCTAACCAAAAACCTAAAACTTTATCCTAACCCTAAACCAACCCTAGCTCCTAACCTACCCTACAACTAACCCAGCTCCTAACCTTAATATTTAACTTAATTCTAACCCTAACACTAATTCTAACCTTAACCCTAAACCCCCTAGAAAAACATTTGACCTTGTGGGGACTAACAAAATGTCCCAGTTGGTCAATTTTTACTTTGTTTACTATTCTTGTAAGGACTTCTGGTCCCCACAAGACATAGTTAAACACGTCCACACACACACACACCACACACACACACACACACACACACACACACACACACACACACACACACACACACACACACACACACACACACACACACACACACACACACACACACACACAGGCCAGTGCAGCGGGGGCGCGGTAGGATATATCAAATGCAGTCTTTGTTGGGAGAGTCTCTCACTAGCCCTCTCTAGAACACTTCTCTCCACTCAGTGCATGATGGTGGGACGTCTTCACACGGGTCTGAAGGTGTGCAGGTGGAGGAGCAAGCAGACGGTATCGATCCTTTATTAGTTAGTTTAGTTGAGCTCTGTCTCTGTCTCTCTCTCTCTCTCTCTCTAGCTCTCTCTCGGCTTTTCTGACTTTTTCAGTCTTCCTCTGTCTCTGTCTCTCTTTCTGTCTAGCTCTATCTTTTTTTCTGTCTAGTATCTCTTTCTTTCTCTCTCTCTCTTCTCTCACTTTCTTTCATCTTTCTTTTTTCTCCTCATCTTCTTCAGTCTTCCTCTGTCTCGTGTCTCTCTGTCTGTTTCTAGCTCTCTTTTTTCTGTCTAATGTAAACTCACCCCATTCCGTACAAATGTGTGCAACCCGACATTCGTACGAGGCTACAAAGAAAAACTAATGGGACTGTAGCGACTGTGTTGACTTCAAAATCTGGGGTGTGAACTACTTTCTATTCAAGCGTTGATCGACATGGTAATGGCTCTATAGTATTGGAGAAAAGTTAAAAAAACGGACCCTCCGTTACATCGTGACGTGTCATGTCGTAACGTACAGCACGCATAAAGCAACTATTTCTGTTCTTACAATCTCTCTCCACCAGGTGTAGCACTTCTCTCATCGTTTAAAAACAAGAAATGGACAGTGACGGGGTAAGGGGGATACCTAGTCATTTTTTGCGTCATCATGCATGCGATCATCATTCTCAAAGCCGCTGTTTACTTCTAAGATCACTTTAGCACCGCCCTAAAAAACCTGATTCAAATTCGACACAAACCTTCAAATAGGTATGTAATGACACATTATATAAACTCTTTATAGTGTTTATTTACATTTAAAGGCGATAGGTGATAAAGTTGGACAGATCGAAGTGAAAAAAGCAATTTTCCCACACAAACATCTCTCCTTCTCACTATACGCATTAGTTTCGTTCTCCCCACCCGCCATTTTTAAAAAGACCCACGGAGCTCATTGCCGTTGAATTATGCAGAAACGGGCAGCCGTGGGGTCATGTAATTGATTTGTTGGAAAGAGGAAAATTTGTGCTTACAATGGTATTGACATTACAGTTGATCTGGAAGTATTACGTTTTTGGGGCGCTAAAATAAGGTCAATTGTACGGACCAAGGTGATGTACAAAAGTGATGAGTTTACGTTATATCTCTTTCTATTTCTCTCTCTTTCTCTCTCTCTCTCTCTCTTCTCTCTTTCTCTCTCTCCCTCTCTCAATTCAATGGGCTTTATTGGCATGGGAAACATATGTTACATGCCTAAGCAGGTGAAATGGATAAACTAAAGTGAAATAAACAATAAAAAGTTAACAGTAAATATTACACTCACTCAAGTCTTCTCTCTCTCCTCTCTCTCTCTCTCTCTCTCTCTCTCTCTCTCTCTCTCTCTCTCTCTCTCTCTCTCTCTCTCTCTCTCTCTCTCTCTCTTCTCTCTCTCTCTCTCTCTCTCTCTCTCTCTCTTCTCTCTCTCTCTCTCTCTCTCTCTCTCTCTCCCCCCCCCCCCCCCCCACTCTTGCCTCGGTGTAGGACTAGAGCAGCACTGTGGACTCACATGGTCCGCTTGCTCTTTGTGGTCCAGGCTGGTTTACTGTAAAGTAAGGCATGTTGTGATGAATCTGATGTAAAAAGGACTTTATAAATACATGCAATTCATTGATTGATTGATAGTGTGAAGAAGTATCAAGTATCTATTTCTCTGCACGTTTGGGACATACCAGAAGTGGGAACCCAGCGGGCGCGTGCACACACCCACACACACACACACACACACACACCCACACACACACACACACTTACATTTTTACATTTGATATTTTAGTCATTTAGCAGACACTCTTAACCAGAGCGACTTACAGTTAGTGCAAGTTCAAGTGTTGGTTCAGGGAAGATGAGGAGGGGGATTATTTAAGATATTCTTTGAAGATGTAGGGTTTCAGGGGGTTTCGGGAAGATGGGCAGGGACTCTGCTGTCCTAGCTTCAGAGGGAAGCTGGTTCCACCTTTAGGGTGCCAGGACGGAGGAGGGCTTGGACTGGGCTGAGCGTTGATGTTATTTCGACGCCACGATCATTTAGTGTTGATTAACCCTCTCTTCCTCTTCTCTTCCATGTCTCCTCCCGCCTGCACCTCTGAACGGCCCAACAACAGGTAAGTGATGTTACCTCCTCTTCTCTCTGCCTTTAGTGTCAGACACAGACAGACAACTGAGATGCGGTTTTGATTGGGCGTAAATGCACACGGATGCAAACACCAACACCTGCATGCACACACACGACAGGGTCGTGGGTTCGATTCCAACTGAATCCACCCATACTAATTTATGCACACGCTACTTACTGTAAGTCGCTTTGGATAAGCATGTCCGCTAAATGGCATATATTATTATATTACTATATTATTATTATGCTATCCAGCTCTTCCCCCAACATCACGAGTCTAATGACTATGTGATTTTGGCCTGAATGAGGATAACACACGCTGCGTCGCTATTTCTTACGACACTGGTTGCTATGTGGCGCTACAGTCTCCTTTTCATCTCATGTAACACCTGATTTACTTAACAAAAGGCACACCTCAACAGGTGGTCCAGGTAAGTCATGGACATAGCACAATCACATGATGTTCTCTCTTGTTCCTCCATTGTTTCTCAAGCAAGAGGGGAGGCCATCAGACCATCTCCTTGAATGCCCTACTCCTTGAGTGTTTGTACGTCACTGTATTTATACTTGGGATATCGCTTCTCAACAGCAACGGTTCAAAAATCGCTGGATGACGTCTTTAATAACTGCTTCTGCTGCTCAAGGTCGAATAACCTTCATATTGACACTGGTGAACGGAATATTTAATTCCTATCATTCTAGAATTGCATTTTCCTTCTCCTTTTAATCATTTTTATTTAGAGGTATCAGACGAACACAAGTGAGATAGATAGAGAGCAGATGAACTAGTCCAGTCAGGGCCGGAGTCTATGAAAGTCTATTGTCATCTGTAATTTCTCCCGACACAGTAAGCCGTGTGTATAATTGGGAGAGGGCCATTGCCCATTCACTTCATGGAAAATCATTTCTAAATCAATGCCAGGAGTCACAGAGGGTCATGTCCCAAATGGCACCCTATTTTCTGCGTAGTGCACTACTTTTGACCAATGATCATTGGAGTGGCCTGGTCAAAAGTAGTGCACTATGTAGGTAATAGGGTGCTATTTGGGAGGGGAGGTTCGGGAGGATTGTGATAAATTCCCCAGTAGCTAACTATTGTTTAAGCACTCCATCACAAACCTTGCTGAGGGCTTTGAATAGAAGCCTTGGCTTCCATTATACTCCATTGATAGCCATCTTCCTCTACGGGCCCCCGAGTGTGTTGAAAATCTCCAACCACACGCATGCACACACACACACACTCTCTCTCTCTCTCTCTCTCTCTCTCTGCCAGTAGATATTGGACTATAGATTCAATTAGTTGGATATAATCCCTGTTGATTTCAATCAGCCGTCTCTTGTTTGCCACAAGAAGGTCCGTGAGGATACCTATAGAATTGACAGGTGGTGAAATAGGGTTTCTATTAGAGGGAGCCAGGCGGTGAGTTCAGTGTCAACAGTTGATGTGCACACACATACACACGTACAAACACGTCCACACAGACACAAATCCAATGCACGAACGCACACAAATCAATGCACGGACACACACACACACCACCAGATTACACAGCACATACAACTCATGCATAATGCCACATGTTCAATATCCCCTGACAGTGTGACAAAGAGGGGAGAGGGCAGTCAGAGCCTCAGTGATGCATTATAAGCCTCCCTGTCTTTCCAGACAAATCGTGTTGCCGTGCAGACACTGTACAGTCCCTATCTGAGTCCCAAATGCCAGCATATTCCCTACATAGTGTACTACTTTTGACCAGGACCTACAGGAACTAGTGCCTTCAGAAAGCAGCATTCATACCCCTTGACTTATTGTATATGTTTTTCCATACCCATCTACACACAATACCCCATAATGATATTGAAAACGTGTTTTTAGATTTTTTTTTCTTCAGATGTATTGAATTAAATACAGAAATATCAATATTTTCATAATTCTTCAGCTCTGTCAAATTGGTTGTTGATCATTCCTAGACAACCATTTTGACGTCTTGGTATCGATTTTCGGTTAGATTTAAGTTAAAACAGTAACTCTGCCACTCAGGAACATTCACTGTCTTCTTGTGTAGATTTGGCCTTTTGTTTTAGGTTATTGTCCTGCTGAAAGGTGAATTCATCTCCCAGTGTCTGGTAGAAAGCAGATTGAACCAGGTTCTCCTCTAGGATTTTGCCTGTGCTTATCTCCATTTCATTTATTTTTTATCCTGAAAACTCCCCAGTCCCTACAAACCTACCAATAACATGATGGAGCCACCACTATGCTTGAAAATATGGAGAGTGGTACTCAGTAATGTGTTGTATTGGATTTGCCCCAAACATAACACTGTATTCAGGACAAAAGTTAATTACTTTGCCACATTTTTTTGCAGTATGACATTAGTGCCTTCTGGAATATTTTATTCTGTACACGCTACACACGGAGGAGAAACCTCTACTCCTAAACTCATACCAAAACGGTACAACTGCCGTGTGAAAGAAAACCCCGTGGTGCAGACACGCACCTCTAACAAAGTAACCACAGCAAACAATCCTGCACAAAGACTAGCAGGCAGGGGAGGTAAATAAACCCACCGAAATCAACTAATAGGACACAGGTGTAAACAATACAGACAGACACAAGCGAAAAGGAAAAATGGATCGGTGGCAACTAGTAGGCCCGCGACGACGACCGCCGAGCACCGCCCGAACAGGGAGAGGAGCCACCTTTGGTGGAAGTCGTGACATGTGGAGTAACTACAATGTTGTTGATCCATCCTGTGTTCTTATATCACAGCCATTAAACTCTGTAACTGTTTTGAAGTTACCATTGGCCTCTGAGAGGTTTCCCTCCTCTCTGGCAACTGAGTTAGGAAGGACGCCTGTATCTTTGTAGTGACTGGGTGTATTGATACACCATCCAAAGTGTAATTAAGAACTTCAATATGCTTAAAGGGATATTCAATGTGCCCTTCTTTGAGAGGCATTGGAAAACCTCCCTGGTCGTCGTGGTTGAATCTGTGTTTTAAATTCACTGCTCCACTGAGGGACCTTACAGATAATTACAGTGTGGACTACAGAGATGAGGTGTCGTTAAAAAATCATGTTAAACACTATTATTGCACACAGAGGGAATCCATGCTGCTTATTATGGGACTTGTTAAGCATATTTTTACTCCTGAACTCATTTAGGCTTCCCATAATTTTTTTTATATAGTTATGGACTCTTTTCATGTTTTATTAATATGTAATATATTTGAAAAACATATTCCTACTTTGACATTATAGGGCATTGTGTGTTCGCCAGTGACCAACAAATCTGAATTGAATCCATTTTAAATTCAGGCAGTAACACAACAAAGTGTGGAAAAAGTCTGGGAGTGAAGACTTTCTATTCTGCACTATTTAGGGACTGGGGGCTATTTGGGACACAACCCCTGTATACATGGAATGTTCCACACTCACTTTATTTCTACAAATAAATATATTTTATTTTATTTATCATATTTACAAATGTTTTTTTTTTTACGTATGCAACTTTATATTTCATATAATCCATATTATAATATGGTATATAATATAATTAATATATAATATATATAATATAGTATAATTCAAATCTTGTCATGGTCAACTTGAGCCCTTGAGTTCAAATCAAAACCACAAGTGATTGGTCAAATCAAATCAAATCAAATGTTATTTGTCACATACACATGGTTAGCAGATGTTAATGCGAGTGTAGGGAAATGCTTGTGCTTCTAGTTCCAACAATGCATCTAATCTAACCTAACAATTCCACAACAACTACCTTATACACACAAGTGTAAAGGAATGAAGAATATGTACATAAAAATATATGAATGAGTGATGGTGTCACGGCTGTCTTCGTCCTCCTCATCTGACGAGGAGAATCGAGAAGGATCGGAGGACCAATACGCAGCGTGGTATGTGTTCATCTTGATTTTAATAGACAGAGAACACTTAACGAAACTAATACAAAAACAATAAATGACGACCGTGAAGCTAAATAACAAATAGTGCTGACACTAAACACTACACACAACCCACAATGACAAAACAGGCTACCTAAATATGGTTCCCAATCATAGACAACGACTAACACCTGCCTCTGATTGAGAACCATATCAGGCCAAACACAGAAACAGACAAACTAGACATACAACATAGAATGCCCACTCAGATCACACCCTGACCAAACAAAACATAAAACATACAAAGCAAACTATGGTCAGGGTGTGACAGATGGTACAGAACGGCATAGGCAAGATGCAGTAGATGGTATAGAGTACAGTATATACAAATGAGATGAGTAATGTAGGGTATGTAAACATAAAAGTGGCATTGTTTAAAGTGGCTAGTGATACATGTATTACATAAAATTGGCAAGATGCAGTAGATGGTATAGGGTACAGTATATACATATGAGATTAGTAATGTCGGGTATGTAAACATTATATGAAGTGGCATTGTTTAAAGTGGCTAGTGATACATTTTTACATCAATTTTTCCATTATTAAAGTGGCTGGAGTTGAGTCAGTATGTTGGCAGCAGCCACTAAATTTTAGTGGTGGCTGTTTAACAGTCTGATGGCCTTGAGATAGAAGCTGTTTTTCAGTCTCTCGGTCCCTGCTTTGATGCACCTGTACTGACCTCGCCGATTCGGATTGATACGGGTCCTCAGGAGGTGAACAGGCAGTGGCTCGGGGTGTGTTGTGCCTTGATGATCTTTATGGCCTTCCTGTGACATCGGGTGTGTAGGTGTCCTGGAGGCAGGGTAGTTGCCCCCGGTGATGCGTTGTGCAGCCTCACTACCCTCTGAGAGCCTTACGGTGTGGCGGAGCAGTTGCCATACCAGCGTCTGATACAGCCTGACAGGATTCTCTCGATTGTGCATCTGTGCATCTGGCGCTGCTTTGCCTTCTTCACCACGCTGTCTGTGTGGGTGGACCAATTCAGTTTGTTCGTGATGTGTACGCCGAGGAAATTAAAACTAACTACTCCTCTCCACTACTGTCCCGTCCATGTGGATAGGGGGTGCTCCCTCTGCTGTTTCCTGAAGTCCACGATCATCTCCTTTGTTTTTGTTGACGTTGAGTGTGAGGTTATTTTCCGACACCACACTCCGAGGCCCCTCACCTCCTCCCTGTAGGTCGTCTCGTCGTTGTTGGTAATCAAGCCTACCACTGTAGTGTCGTCTGCAAACTTGATGATTGAGTTGGAGCTGCATGGCCACGCAGTCGTGTGTGTGAACAGGGAGTACAGGAGAGGCTGAGAACGCACCCTTGTGGGCCCCAGTGGTAGGATCAGCGGGGTGGAGATGTTGTTACCTACCCTCACCACCTGGGCCGGTGAATTGCTCTCTACTTTGTCTCTGTACTGACGTTTCCTATTTGATTGTCCTTACGGAGGGAATAACTACGCTGTTGTATTCGCCATATTCCCAGTCACCTTGCCATGGTTAAATGCGGTGGTTCGCGCTAAACAGGTGTTGTTAGTTAGGATCGAGAAGACACGAGAACGATTGCTCGACTGCATGTGTTGATGTTATGTTCAAATGCCTAATTGTATCTTCAAATATGCATACAGGCACACATCACTGACTTTATCTTAAAATACACCCAACTCGACCTTCACACTAAGACCTAAGGGTCAACTTCCTCAATATTCTGGTGGACATGCTTCCGCTTGCTGGTTAACAGTGGCTTCACACACACACCACACACACACACACACAACACACACACACACACACACAACACACACACACACACACACACCACACACACACACACACACACAACACACACACCACACACACACACACACACACACACACACACACACACACACACACACACCACACACACCACACACACACCACACACACACAACACACACACACACACACACACGCTCATCTTGAGTGAAATACTTTTGAATGTATGTCTTTTCTACTTTGACGTTATTCTTTTCATTTTTTATTTGCGAGGGTTTGAACGTTCAACAAACATGTTTGCACACTGAGGCAGTGCACAGGCACTCAGACGGAGAGCGCTCAGACAGTCAGAAAAGTCGCTCGAGGACATGCCCTTTCACATGGCAAAACTACTGTCTGAGAGTTGATACGGTAGCTGGTTGTTTGATACTGTTAATCCAATGAAACAACCAGAGATCAATGCTCACCGAACAGATTACTGTCATCCTGCTTGGTTTCCAGCTAAGTCTCAAATGGCAACCAATTCCCTATGTTGTGCACTACCTTTGACCGGGACCATAGGGCTCAGTTAGTGAATATGGTGCCATTTTAAATGCCTTCATTATGGAGTTCCTCATTTCCCTGGTATATAGCTTGAAGTGTTTTTCGCCCTCGCTAATGCTAACTTTTCTCTGCTGATAAGTTGACAGCAATTTGGACCTAACACCGCATAAGCACATCCCTTCATAAATTAATATGTTTAATGTTTTCCTTCTCCTTGTCACCAAGCAAGTGCTCGGTCTTCTCTCTCTCTCTCTCTCTTCTCTCTCTCTCCTCTCTCTCTCTCCTCTCTCTCTCTCTCCTCTCTCTCTCTCTCTCTCTCTCTCTCTCTCTCTCTCTCTCTCTCTCTCTCTCTCTCTCTAAAACATCCCTCCCTCCAACTCTCCTCTTTCTCTCTGTCTGTCTTGGAAATAATTATCAGGTTGCTGCCTGCCTTCTTGTCGTCCTTTACTGGGGAATAAACATTAATAAACATTACGGCATAATTACGCATTCAAAAGGTGGTTATTGCTCTTGAGTCACAGCCTCCTAATTAAAGACACTTTTGTCAGAGTGTTAGCATTCATTAAAACAAACAGGCAACCCCCCACCCCCCCCCCCCCCACCACACACACACACACATACTTCTAACTTACTCTCCCTTTATAAACTGACATATTATTGAATTTACGTATTTTGCTCGCGTATGAATTGTTTGTCGGCGTGTTGATTTACAGTGGAGATGTTTTAATTGTGTGTGTTCTAAATGGCACCCTATTATTTATTTGGTGCACTACTTTTGACCAGAGCCCTATGGGTTAACCCTATGGGCCCTGGTTAAAAATGGTGCACTAATTAGGGACTAGGGTGCCATTTGGAACACATCCGGGATTAGTAAACAGGGGGAGTCTTGTGATCGGTCGGTCTCCACAAGGCCCCATCTTGGTCTGTCTCCCAAATATCTACCCTATTCCATTTATGTTCCTCTATTTTTGACCAGAGCCCTATATCCCTATAATTTGCACCTTCAAATGTGTTTATTGTACCGAACGCAGAACCTGGTCAATACCAGCCTCCTAACTCAAATAGATTTCATATTTTAGTATACAAACTGGGTTCTGGGTTAGTTATGCAAACCTGCTTGACCTCTTCTTCAACAAAAACATTTGTGACCATCACTGAAGGTAGGAGCACTGGTGCTGTAGGTGCTAATGTAGTACTACTGACACCTGACTTGGACTGTATTTCAAATGGAATCCTATTTCCTACATAGTGCACTACTTTTGACCACTTACCCTATGGGCCCTGTTCGAAAGTAAGTGCACTACATAGGGAATATGGTGCCATTTTGGAACACAGACTAATCCTCTGCCATAATTCAACCAAGAGATAAAAACTGCCTGTAACTCCAACTCACCCCCTTTACCCTCTTTGAGAAGGCAGCAAGCTCCTATAAATATGGCAAGATCTGAGTCAGCGTGAAGCTAAGCTGTGAAAAGTCGTATTCCTCGACGCTGATCCATCTCGGAGGGAATCAGATGTCCGTAATAGTCCCCCTAATCACATAAAAAGATGTACAACATACATTTAAATTATTGCCCCTTTCCGGAACCCCCCCAAAAATCTGCTGTCCTGTGCAAGACTTTACTAGACAGACGGAGTGGTTTAGCAAGCATAACATGAAAAGAACATTAAGCATCATCATGACACTATGCCTATTTCCACACCAACAAGAGTTCTCTCCTTCTACTCCTACAAACTTCCACGTGTTTTACTCATAATGAGTGATAGGTACTCACAGTACTTACCCCCCCCCCCCCTCTCTCTCTTCTCGGTCGCTTTGTAAAATACCCTCTTACATAGACCATACTTCAGAGTGGTGGTATCGTTAAACTGAGGAATGGATACTTTTTATGGGCCCGGAAGCTTATTTCTGCTACTCCGTTCCAAAACGAATGTTTCCAGGAAGTGGATTATCATCGCTTTGATGTGTCAAGGCCAGCACATGGCATTTTGTCTCCAGATAGGGCGACATTGCCCGACTCCCCTCCCTCTGTGAGCTTTGTGCTCTGGCTGCAGGGCCTGAACGTAAAAACCATGAAATATGGGCCTGATCAGTATGCGTCCACGCATGCACACACACACACACACCACACACACACACACACACACACACACACACACACACACCACGCACCACGCATGCACACACACAAATACACACACGCACACAGCGCGCTGCACACAACCACACAAACCACATCACACGCACACGCATGCACACACACAATACACACGCACACGCGCGCGCACACACAACACACACACGCACACCGCATACACACACACACACACACACACGGCACCACGCGCGCGCACCACACACACACACTCACACTCACCCACCTCCAGACAAGGTATCTGATCAGTTGAAGAGCCTCTTCTCTTGTGCTCTTTAAACTGTTGGCATAATAGACAGACATTCATCTGCATTTACATAGAAACATTTCTGTCCATTTCCTTGTTATTGTTTTGATGTTGACGGATGGGGCCACTTACCATCGATGGAGATAATCTGCAACAGTACATAGACTGGATACTGTCTGCCAGTGTACCTGCCTCTGCCTCTGTTAAAAGTATGATGATTCCATTTAGTCTCATTTCATCCGGATTTGGTATAAAGCTTGATAATATGTCATGATTTACGTCACGGTGTTGTCTGTCTGGCTGTTCTGCCCGACAATTAATAGGGAGAGCAGATTATCATGCAACCAGGCCTACAGTATGTCTTTTTTCCGTATTTTCTCATCCGGGAAAAGAGACTGAGCCTTTGTAGGCCTATTCATTATCCATTCGCTAAACGTTGGTCTATTTTAAACAATTTTCTCTCCCTTCCTCTCCCTCTCTCAATCACTCTCCCCCCCCTCTCTCTTTCTCTGTCTCCCTTCCTCTTCCACCTCTATCCCTCGCTCTCCCTCTGTCTTCCTCTATCTCTCCCCCTACCCGGGGCTTTAGAGATAAGGCTGATTGTTCACCGTCATCTATATGGCTTTCAGGCCGCTATTCTTGGGAAAACACTGGCTCATTCTGCAGCCTGAATGCTAATGGAGAAGCATAAATACCAGACACATTTCCTCCTCCCCTCTGTCCGTCCTCCACCCTCCACCACCAAATGATTCCACCACATTAAACGGAGGCAGCCTGTTTGCTCTCTTAGCAGGCTCTGACGCTGACCTTTTTAAACACATAATTATTTCAGTCTGTCTCGCTAATTTTCCGGAACGGCCATAACCCGGTTCGAAAGAGTGTGCACGGGGGACGCATAGACGTGTGCGAGCATGCACAAGCGCACAAATAGGCACGCGTGCACGTGCGCACACACACACACACACATCCCACGACTACTCAAATCGCTGTACGTCACAATCATATTTCAGAAGGGGTTCGGTTGGTCTACTTAGAGACCTTCTTACTGAAATGCCCGTAGGCAAATCGAGAGCGCTAGTGTCACCTAGCAGAGCCTCTTCTCCACGACTGTGTGTTCTAGTGACAAATCACATATGAAGCCATGGATGGATGAGGGGCAGATTTGGGGCAGTGGCGGCCCAGGTTCCTGGCCTAGACTGGGCTTGCTACGCTAGACTAGACCCCCTCCGGCAGTGGTGGTGTATAAATACATCCACAGTTCCACACGGTTGCTGGAAAGATAAGGTTTTTCTGGGAAAGGAGCAGCAGTGCATGGAGTTATGGCTGAAGGGATTCAGGGGTTTTCTGTTGAAAAATGTCCCCCTTGGCATCCCGTAAATGACACCATCCATCTATGGTGCTGGCCAGCTACTGCTCTAGTGTTACTCACAATGTCCACACCACTGCTGGGCTGGGTGTCAGTGGTCAATCCCTATCTGTAGCTACGAAACAAACAGTAGTAACACTTCTTGTGTTTACAAAGGATTAGTGATGAGGACTTTACAAACAGAGATCCACTATGTTGCTTGAGTTTCTGGACACATCTCAAACCACAACACACTGTCAAAATAAAGGGTTTTGTAACACTGAAACTGAGCTGCCACCAACGTTAAGGAGACGAAACCTTAACTTTGCCGGAGTTTTGAAACACACGGGTGTAAGAGGTTATGAGACTGAAACATTCATCCAAAGGTGTTCTGAAACATGGCATGGTGTGTTGTAACACCACATTCGCAAGAGTTGTGCAACACTTTGCCAAAGATTGGGAGCACTAACCCGAAGAAGGTTGAAAACATTATTATGGTGTTTCGTGCAGAATTAGATCCCGTCTTATTAGGTGTCGTTTTCTCTCTAAAGCTCCTAAACACAATGGTGTTTAGAATCCTGTCTAGTCCTGGTGTTTTCGTATACTGTTAATAGGAGTCCTTATATTCCCTGCTCCTAAATGGTGTGCTGATAAACTCCTCATAGATAAATCCAAAGGGTCAAATGTACGGTATAATGCTGAAGAGATCCACCAGTCATCCATGATGCTAATGTCTGTGACCTGAGTCTTTGTATTTAGATGATGGTACATGGAAAGGTGTTCAGATGGCTTGAATCACAGTGCGGTTAAGTTAGATGATATGATTGACGGTTGACAGTTCAGTTGGCATAAGTCTATGATCCTGTCTTTATTGGCTTTGGTTAGGATTGACCAGTCTGTGGGAAACGTAGTATGTATGCATGTATGTATGTACTGTATGTTTGTCTGCATGGAGACAGAGAAATAGCAAATAATAACAAGCATTAATGATAGTACATCAATGCATAATTCAGGTATTAACTGCTTTAATGTTAAATAGCAACATTCATATACAAGTATTAAACATATCAATAGAAAATGCATATCCATGAATGAAGCTATGCAAATATAGTTAAAGATAGCAATATGAATGTCAAAAATGTGATGCAGTAACGTGACTTGGTAGGCCAGAGCCAAAGCAGACTAAATTGGCAGTGACTATTTAGTGTACCATATACAGCTGAAGGCGGAAGTTCACATACACTTAGGTTGGAGTCATTAAAACTTGTTTTTCAACCACTCCACAAATTTCTTGTTAACAAACTATAGTTTTGGCAAGTCGGTTAGGACATCTACTTTGTGCATGACACAAGTAATTTTTCCAACAATTGTTTACAAACAGATTATTTCACTTATAATTCACTGTATCACAATTCCTGTGGGTCAGAAGTTTACATGCACTAAGTTGACTGTGCCTTTAAACAGCTTGGAAAATTCCAGAAAATGATGTCATGGCTTTAGAAGCTTCTGATGGGCTAATTGGCATCATTTGAGTCAATTGGAGGTGTACCTGTGGATGTATTTCAAGGTCTACCTTCAAAAAACGCAGTGCCTCTTTTCTTGACATCATGGGAAAGTCAAAAGAAATCAGCCAAGACCTCAGAAAAAAAATTGTAGACCTCCACAAGCCTGGTTCATCTTTGGGAGATGAAGCCTGGTTCAAGCCTGGTTCATCTGAAGGCACCACGTTCATCTGTACAAACAATAGTACGCAAGTATAAACACCATGGGACCACACAGCCGTCATACCGCTCAGGAAGGAGACGCGTTCTGTCTCCTAGAGATGAATGTACTTTGGTGCGAAAAGTGCAAATCAATCCCAGAACAACAGCAGGACCTTGTGAAGATGCTGGAGGAAACAGGTACAAAAGTATCTATATCCACAGTAAAACAAGTCTTATATCGACATAACCTGAAAGACCGCTCAGCAAGGAAGAAGCCACTGCTCCAAAACCTCTATAAAAAATCCAGACTACGGTTTGCAACTGCATATGGGGACAAAGATCATACTTTTCGGAGAAATGTCCTCTGGTCTGATGAAACAAAAACAGAACTGTTTGGCCATAATGTTTGGAGGAAAAAGGGGGATGCTTGCAAGCCGAAGAACACCATCCCAACCGTGAAGCACGGGGGTGGCAGCATCATGTTGTGGGGATGATTTGCTGCAGGAGGGACTGGTGCACTTCACAAAATAGATGGCATCATGAGGGAGGAAAATTATGTGGATATATTGAAGCAACATCTCAAGACATCAGTCAGGAAGTTAAAGCTTGGTCACGAATGGGTCTTCCAAATGGACGATGACCCCAAGTATACTTCCACTCACGTACATTGGGTTTACATTCAAACACCCTCCAAACACCAGATCTCAGCTTAAGCCCATTACTCTTCATGGTTTCACTACATAATGATGGCGTTTTTAGTCTTTCTATTTTAACAGTGCATCACACTCTGTCAACAAAATGAATGAACCGTACACATGTTTGGATAATTCTGAGATTGTAAGTTTCAGTCTTGTCCCATCGCTGCAACTCTCATACAGACTCGGGAGAGGCGAAGGTCGAGAGCCATGCGTCCTCCGAAACACAACTCTGCCAAGCCACACTGCTCGCTTAACCCGGAAGTCAGCCGCACCAATGGGTCAGAGGAAACGGCGTACAACTGGCGACCGCCAGCACGGAATCAATAGAGCGCGATGGGACAGGGAATTCCGGCTGGCCAAACCCTTTCCTAACGACGATGGGCCAATTGTGCGCCGCCTCATGGGTCTCCCGGTTGCGGCCGGCTGCGACACAGCCTGGGATCAAACCCGATGCAGTGCCTTAGACCGCTGTGCCACTCGGGAAGCCCTTATTGTCTATTTTTAAACCAATGGTTAAATATACGTGTCAAACGTTGATTATATATAATATACAGCAATGTGTTTCTGAGGAGAATCAATGGCCGCTTTAGTTTAGGGCTCTTGTCACCAACCAAAATACTGATTGAGAGCTGAGTGGTCCTCTGGGTGAGTGTCAGGTGAACTTCTGACAGAAGCATTTCAACCCCCCACTGTCTATCACTTCTCTGACTCAAGAAGTGATGATGGCATCCATGACGGACACATCCACAGTTTGTCTGCGCTCGGTCCACACACGTGACGATGTGAATGTCACTGCTGCTGTCAAACCGTAGGCCCTCGTGACAATCCACGCATCTCATCTGACTGTTCTAAGTCTAGAATATACATGGTCTTCAGGGCTGTGGCTCCCCGGAAACGAACAGTCGTTTTCATGGCCTCAGAGAAACAAAGTTTGTTTGGGCTTACTGGGGAGATTTTGGCCAACAGAACATGTTGTCATAGTTATTTTCTGCTCACTCACTCAATTTATTAGCTCGCCCACTGAGTAATAGCTTGCTGACGCCCGGTTTGCTATTTATTAATGTGATGATTTAGTGTTAATGTCATCATGGCAAATGTCCGAGTTACATAAACCATAGCCATTGTGAAGGTTGTTGATGTTGACACTAGTGGCACTCTGATTGAGTCTGTGCACCTTTTCCACCTCCACGTCCAACTGCCCACCCCTTGCATGTCTCTCCCAAGAGAAGTGTTTGTCTATGGGGGCAGCTAGAGATGTGCTGCCCCCTTGCCTTATGGAGCTCCTGGTAGTGGGGGAGATATATTTGCCCCACTGGGGAACCTCTCTCAACAGGCAGATAAACTACTACCAGCTCCTGGCTTCTCAACAGGTTAGGCCCGAACAGCAGAACCAACACTCTTTCTTACTCTTTATTTGACAAATTGCACACTCTTTCCAAGAGTAAACGTTTCATCAGACGATGATTTGAGACCATTTATGTATTCAGTATGAGAAACACAGCTCTTTGTCACAGCCTCATTTGTTAGTCTGGTTGAAATATAGAGAGTAATGACCATTTGCTTTGGTCTTTTCTCCGTTCACAAGCATTCATTTAAATCCAACAAACTTCAAAAACCGATAGTCCCATTTACTGAATAAGTAATCCTGTAAATGTCCACATGTTGCATCCCAAGTTCAACCCCTATTCCCTTTATAATGCTCCCCATAGGGCTCTGGTCAAAAGTAGTGCACTTTATAGGGAATAGGGTGCGATTTGGGATGCATACATCGTGACACTGCAAAGCTTCATGAATTATTTGTAACGGCTGGTGAGGTGGTTTACAGGGTTGTAATGGGGATGCTATAGCATGCACAGAAATTACATGTTTTCCTGTATGTGCAAATATCTTATGCGGAAGTGGGGAAGTGGAGAAGAGGGACATACCACTTGAAATAAATGTGTCTGTTCCGTCCTCTAACAAAATGATCTGTGTGTGCAGTGGCCCACAGTGCAGTCGTTTCTTTACCACTCATGTCCCTGTTGCTGCAGCCCCTCCGTTTGCTAAAATCCATAATTAAAATAGACAGAGATGCCGAGTGCAAAAGCAAGCGTCCAGAGGCCAATGTTGACTCTGTTCTTTTTACGTATTAAGCAAGCATTTAATAATGCATATATATATTATTTCTGTTCTGTTTTCACAGTACTCTTTCACAGTTTTCAGAGCATGTTCCCATGATATAAAACATCCATTAACTAACGTCATGCCGTGGTTTGTCTTCCTCCTTATGGCTCTGGGGTACAGACATGCATTGTGTGTCACGCCTGCTCCCGCTCTACACCCAGCGCCAGGCTGCCCTGCATTACGCACTCCTGCCACCATCATTGCGCACACCTGCCTTACCTCGTCACGAGCATGAGCGATATTGGACTCACCTGGACTCAATCACCTCTTTATTACCTCCCCCATATTTGTCAGTTCCCCAGCTCTGTTCCCCACTGCTGCATTGATTGTCATCTGTCTTTGTGTTTCCCAGTTCTGACGCTGTCCCTGTCCTGTTGCATGTCCGTTCCAAATCAAATGTCAACAAACGGGGAGTACCTGCTTCTCTTCTGCAGTGTTGTTCCTTACATTGTGGTTTTAACAAGAGAGCTATACAGTGTGTAACTTTTAATTATCAAAATATTGCCTTGATTTACTCACAAGGCAGTCAAGGGAAGCGTTTTGCTCGCTAAATGATTTGTATGAGGAATGACTGGTTGTTAAAAATACATTAGCGACTTTTCAAAAATGTTTTTAAAAGATGGCTTTTTAGGCAACCCCTCTTTCCGTTTTAGTGTGGGTGGCGCCTTTGGCGATTGCTCAGTCAGGAAATGCATCCCTAAATTGCCTTAGGGGACAGGCGAGAACAGTGGGTGTTGGATGGAGGAGAGATTGCGAGGGAGAGAGGAAAAGAGAGTACAGCTGCATCTGGCTCGTCTCCTTCTCCCGTCTTCGTCTCTTCCTTTGTCTTTTCATTTAAGCCAAAACCTCTCCCTCACCCGTCATCGTGATGGACCCTTGCGTACATTTTCTTATCCTCGTCGGAAAAAAGTGAGACGGAAAAAAAAAAAGATAGAAAAGTTATCATTACTCGACGGCCCCTTTGCTCGCCAGGTCTTTTCACCTTGGCACGGCGAGCCCAGACAAAAGAGAGGGATCATAATACACAGAATGAGATGTCAGAGAGTCGGGTAATTAATCAACGCTAAAGGCTCCTGTGTGGTTCCCCGGGCTGCTCTTCTTGAAAAACAAAAACAGCACAGCTTGGCAAACTCAGCCGAGGGAGAAGCATATAAGCCGGAGCCCTCATTACGGTCCTTAAACTTCCTTCTTTTATGTCCCTGCTAGCACCGCTCAATTATTTCATCTAGAAACCCCTGTCTGTCTGAGTGCCTTCCAAATGACACCATATTTCCTATATAGTGCACTACCTTTGACCAGTGCCCAAAGTAGTGCCCTATGTAGGAAATAGGGTTAAATATTAATATTAAATATTAAGCACACAGCCTCTGTCTCTCTCTCTGTCTCTTTGTCCCTGGCCTTAGATGTAGGCTACTGTAGTTGTTATTATTATGGGAGGTGCCTAAGCCCAAGAAGTAGCTGTAATGAAATTGCAATTGATAGGAACAGGGCAGATCGGTACTCCGCTCCATGGCTACGCTGCTGTAGCTCCTTGGTTCAATGTAATGAATGGAATAGTCCCAGAAGAGAAACCCTGCCAGTCTGCATGCTATTTAAAAGAAAACAAACACTATTTGAACCCATGTCTGGTATATGAGACTTTTACTGTAATGTGAAACAGAGTACACGGAATTGCACTGTTTTGATCTGTGGCTTTGATGCATTTGGTCGAGAGCCAACTGAAGATCCACAGCCCACTATCTCGTCAAGATGCTGTGGCTTAGCCAAACATGTGACTGACAAATACAGGCAAATATTATATTTACACTGGGTCAACTTTAAGGCCAATGCAGTTGGCCACGCTCCTGAAACGAGTACACTGCACCCATCCCCCGTGGCACCATGTGTCAAATCTGGCTCCGCTCATCGCCATAGAGATTTACATTGTGACAGGCCTCCCTCGGGGGGGAGGGGTCAGGGTTGACCTCTAACCTGTGGCTTGGTGAATTGGCCCATAATGCAGTTTTACTGGGGCAGCTGATATCGCGGGGCCTATAGGGATCTCGTCGAAAGTAGTGAACTATGTAGGGAATAGAGTGTCATTTTAGACAGACAAAATGTCCCTACTAGCATACTGCTGAGCCCATGCCCAATACATTGCTTCATCGCTAAGTGTCATTCTAGTGTGGATATTGGAACAGCGCTATGGGAGCTTTCCCAGCGTATTAGAACAGAGCTATGTTGGAGCCGATATGGCGAGTCAGTTTCAAGCCTCTGCCACTCTCTGCACAGCTCTGTTTGAGCCACTGGCTACAGTCCCAGCCAGCGGGACCAGCCAGCCCTCATCCTGGTCTGGCTGAGGTGAGAAGCAGCCCGACAACGGTGCCACGCTGCTCCGGACAAATGGAGCTCAGCGGTGTGTGTGTGTGTTGTTATTATGAACCTGCAGGCGGTGGCGGTGTAGTGAATTCCAGTCGTTGTTTTCTCTCCACCTGTGTGTGTGTGTGTGTGTGTGTGTGTGTGTGTGTGTGTGTGTGTGTGTGTGTGTGTGTGTGGTGTGTGCGTGTGCATGCTGTGGTATTTGTGTGTGTGTGTGTGTGTGTGTGTGTGTGTGTGTGTGTGTGTGTGATTGTTGTGTGTGTGTGTGCGCTCATAATTTGAGTGGGTGTACGCTTTTGTATCTGTGTGTGCGTGTGTGTGCGCGAGCGTGTTCGTGCGCTCACATTTGTGTGTGTATCGAGCTGTAGTCTAAGCCTGGTGTGCATGGCCAGTGAGTGTGTGTAACCTCCACGGTGATTCACAGTGGCAGAGGTAGAATCAGCCTTGGCTCACGGATCGATGGCTCGGTCCCTAGCCCAGCACCACAAAGCCCTCTCACTCACAATTACTATGTATTAGCCTGACGTCGTGATCGTGTAAGCATTGGCTCTCCAGTAAGTGGCTGCCATTAAATACAGTGTGTTTGTGTGTATCTCTCTGCGCATGTGTGTCTGTGTGTGTGTGTGTGTGTCGAATGTGCGTGTGCACATACACATTTGTGTGCTCAGCGTGCAATTCCATTTCATCACACACATCATTAACTATGACATTAAAGATAATTTGACGTGTCGACATGACACCCACTGACAGCGCAGCAAGGTTTTCACACAGTGACTGTGAAAGGACATTTTTATTCAAATATTGCGTGTTCACACAAGAACAATAACGTCAAGTTCTTTGAATGGTGAACTACTCCATGCTTCGAGACAAGACAGTCTTCTTTTCGCATTGTTCTTTCTCATCGATCTAGATAGTGTGAAACCTCGGGCTTACTATCAGAGGGACTGGAAGCACCAGTCACTTTTCAAATAGGGCTTTTCACAGGACTATTAGAGCAGAACTAGCTGTGTTTGAAGCTAACAGTGCTAACAGTGTTCTGATATACCTGTCAGCTAGTCCTCCGGCTCACATAAATGGTGGTTCAGGACCCTTTTAGGAATAGAACAGGCTCTGGAAACCATTTTGTAGTTGTTTGGAGAAATGATAGGTTCAGCCACAGTGGTGTGGTGCAATTTGTTTTAGGTGAGGGAGCACCCTTTAAAAAAAAAAATGATGTCATCATTTCCTCAAAGTTTGTACCGACATATGTAGCCAATTGAATAATCGATCATTATAGAATATGCATAAAATGCATCCTCCAATTGCGACGTCTGCCTACGCCCACAGATTGTCTCAATAAAATGGGATATTTTTAATACACCAAGTTAGACATAGGCTACCTAATGTCAAAATAGGCCATCATCACTATCATCGTGAATGATAATTCTTCACGTTTTACCGGTGAAACGTCCAAACTGCATCCCCATGCCACTCGTTTGATTGATCTCAGTCAGTTTCCTGAGAATATGAACTCAGATCTTCTTGATGTACTGTTTGGTGAGTGAATTAGAGCAGGTGGCGTTAACAAACTATTAGCCTTTCCTGTATTGTGTTTCAATCTAAACATAATCCTGCCTGGTGGCTCTGTTGAGTTTGTGACTATTCAGCTTCAGCTGTGTTTTTGGTGTGACAGTTACATTATAAGCCTACAATGCTACGGTATTATATTCGGTTCTGTTGTTCAAAATGCTAATGAGTCATTATGTGATCTTGTGAGACATTGATTCAGCTTTGATCTAACTCGATCTAATACTCTTCTATTTGTAATTATAGTAATAAGTGATGAGTAGGACTAATAGGCGTAGGCAACAGAGCTCGATGAGATGTCATTTTTAAATGATTGGAGCGTCTTTCATGGTGCTGAAATGAGAGCTTTATTGTGAGTAGGTATTTCCTTGTATTGTGTAGCTAACACGCTGTATCATAAATACACTTTGATTTGATTAGCTTGAACACATAGTTACAATATACCCTGTTACAGAATAAAATCAAATAGAGAGGTGAACTGTCAATTCATATAATTTATTTAGCATAGATTAAACATGCTATTAAATGAATTGACCAAGTAGTGGACATAAATCATTACTATCTAGAATTGCAGGAAATTAATTTTTAAACAGCCATAAAATCAAGCATTTAGTTTGCCATATTCATGCATCTTAATTTCTCCAACATGGCCCAATTCACATTTCCAATTGCTCACCCTGACATACCGAACAGCACCTGCGTCTCAACCAATAGCCAATCTAGGCTAAATATCCCAAGCAGGGCTACAGCAACTTCCAGTGAGAGTCAGGCTCCTTTGGCTTTGCGGTGGCCACTCTGATTTGTGCTTCCTCGGTAGAACGGTGTTGCCGTAACCAAGCGGTCACATATTGTGCTGTGTTCCAATGCGCAATAGAGGTTCCCGTGGAGCTTTATGAACATCAACGCAGACACACAGTGAATTTAGATTTTTTTTCAACGTTCTGATGTGCCAAAGTGGCCAAGCCTCCGCAGTTGACACACACGGTTCTTTATCATTCTTGCAACCACCAGAGAGAAGACAGGGAAGAAACCATTGTTTACATATCTCTTGGGTACTATGTCTATTTATTTGGTATATCATTCTATAATTTTTCATGGAATTTTTGTAGTAATTAAATATAATTTATTTAGAAGTTACCAGAAATAGTTTTCCAGCTCTGTGTATTCTCAAATAAATTAAAGTGAGGGAGCGCCACTCCACCGCGCACCGGCAGCACTACACCCCTGTCCAAGCATCATACTACGCTCTCAGGACAGCTAGCTACTCGGTTCTGAAAAAAATTACTTTTCAAAAAATAATAAAAAATTACAAACGGAAAGGTGTTGCGTGCATATGTATTCACCCCCTTTGCTGTGAAGCCCCTAAATAATATATGGTGCAACCAATTACCTTCTGAAGTCACATAATTTGTTAGATTGCACAAAGGTGGACTTTATTTAAGTGTCACATGTCTGTCACATGACCTCATGATATATACACCTGTTCTGAAAGGCCCCATAGTCTGTAACAGGTCAGGGACAATGTTGTAGAGAAATACAGATCAGGGTTGGGTTATAAAAAAATATCAGAAACTTTGAACATCCCACGTAGCACCATTAAATCCATGATAGAAAAATTGAAAGATATGGCACCATAACAAACCTGCCAAGAGAGGGCCACCCACCAAAACTCACGGACCAGGCAAGGAAGGCATTAATCAGAGATGCAACAAAGAGGCCAAAGTTAACCCTGAAGGAGCCGCAAAGCTCCACAGCGGAGATTAGAGTATCTGACCATAGGACCACTTTAAGCCGTACACTTCACAGAGCTGAGCTTTACGGAAGAGTGGCCCGAAAAAAAGCCATTGCTTAAAGAAAGAAATAAGCAAACACGTTTGGTGTTCGCCAAAAGGCATGTGGGAGACTCCCCAAACATATGGAAGCAGGTATTCTGATCAAATGAGACTAAAATTCAAACCCAACACCTCTCATCACCCCGAGAATAACATCCCCACAGTGAAGCATGGTTGTAGCAGCATCATGCCTTGGGGATGTTTTCATCGGCAGGGACTGGGATACTGGTCAGAATGGAAGGAATGATGGATGGCACTAAATACAGGGAAACCTGTTTCAGTCTTCCAGAGATTTGAGATTGGAACGGAGGTTCACCTTCCAGCAGGACAATGACACTAAGCATACTGCTAACGTGACACTCGAGTGGTTTAAGCGGAAACATTTAAATCTCTTAGAATGGCCTACTCAAAGCCCAGACCTCAATCAAATTGAGAATCTGTGGTATGACTTAAAGATTGCTGTTCACAAGCGGAACCCATCCAACTTGAAGGAGCTGGATTAGTTTTGCCTTGAAGAATGGGCAAAAATCCCAGTAGTTAGATGTGCCAAGCTTATAGAAACATACCCCAAGAAACTTGGAGCTGTAATTGTTGCAAAAAGTTGGCTCTACAATGTATTGACTTTGGGGGGTGAATAGTTATGCACGCTCAAGTTTCAGTTTTGTTGTCTTATTTCTTGTTTGTTTCACCCCAAAAAATATTTTGCATCTTCAAAGTGGTAGACATGTTGTGTAAATCAAATGATACAACCCGCCGAAAAAATACATTTTAATTCTAGGTTGTAAGGCAACTAAATAGGAAAAATGCCAAGGGGGTGAATAATTTCGCAAGCCACTGTAAATGTCTGTAGTCCGAATAGAGGTGTTCTTGTACTGGGTATATTTGGAGTGAATAAACTGTTGGGATTGTTATGAAATACTTCACATGTTCATGTTAATTGTACTTTTGAACACTGCCACACAAGTGTTCAACCTAATATGGAGAATTGTAACTCTCTACCTTTTTAACACTATCAAAATATTGCCATGGATCACCAGCCGTTGTTCTCTGACACATTGTGTCCCTGCGAGTACATTTTTGATAATCCATTCCATGTGCCTTTCAAATCTCATCCTCTCATTGATGATAATGAGAGATGTGACTGTCAAGCCTTTGGTGGTGCTGGGTGACCAATAAATTGGATGCAGTCTATCACAGTGCCATCCGTTTTGTCACCAAAGCCCCATATACTACCCACCACTGCGACCTGTACACTCTCGTTGGCTGGCCCTCGCTTCATACTCGTCGCCAAACCCACTGGTTCCAGGTCATCTACAAGACCCTGCTAGGTAAAGTCCCCCCTTATCTCAGCTCGCTGGTCACCATAGCAACACCTACCTGTAGCACGCGCTCCAGCAGGTTTATCTCTCTGGTCACCCCCAAAACCAATTCTTCCTTTGGCCGCCTCTCCTTCCAGTTCTCTGCTGCCAATGACTGGAACGAACTACAAAAATCTCTGAAACTGGAAACACTTATCTCCCTCACTAGCTTTAAGCACCAGCTGTCAGAGCAGCTCATAGATTACTGCACCTGTACATAGCCCATCTATAATTTAGCCCAAACAACTACCTCTTTACCTACTGTATTTATTTATTTATTTTGCTCCTTTGCACCCCATTATTTCTGTCTCTACTTTGCGCTTTCTTCCACTGCAAACCAACCATTCCAGTGTTTTTAGTTTTATTTTACTTGCTGTGTTGTATTTACTTCGCCACCATGGCCTTTTTATATTTTTATTTATTTATACATATATTTGTTTGCCTTCACCTCCCTTATCTCACCTCACTTGCTCACATTGTATATAGACTTATTTTTTTTTTTTTCACTGTATCATTGACTATATGTTTGTTTTACTCCATGTGTAACTATGTGTTGTTGTATGTGTCGAACTGCTTTGCTTTATCTTGGCCAGGTCGCAATTGTAAATGAGAACGTGTTCTCAATTTGCCTACCTGGTTAAATAAAGGTTAAATAAAATAAATAAATAAATAAATAAAAAATAGATGTTTTATTTCTGGACCGTCTCATACACTTGAAGAGCCGCATTTAATCATCTTCATTAACACAGCTGGCCCTGCAGAGATGTCACGACCCGGCTCAGGTCTTAAAGATAAAATGAACAGAATGAAATTGGCTATTGTAACTAAAGCACAGCTAGGCTCACATGTCTCTGCATTGAGTTTTTATCTTCTTTTTAGAAAGTCACTCTGGGAATTTGGGTACAAGGGAAAGCTGGTACCCAATAATGATGCTTAAGGTGAGAGGAGGGTGGGAGGGTGTGGAGGGGCGTGACGTGAGTGTTCACAGGTAAGCCCCCACTCTCTCTGCTCCTTTGCGCTCAATGGAACTTTTAAGCTATTCTCTCTTTAGCGGCAGTGATTCAGTGAATTAGCGCATGGAGCTAGCCACGGCCGACACCATTTCCATCTCGCTTGAAACCTTTAATGAATGCCCCTGTGAGGAGAGAGAGTGGGAGAGAGAGGGGGGGGGGGGCAGGATGACAGTTGGTTACAGAGTGCAAAGTGGCTCCCTTGCATGTCATCTGAGGTCACACGTCTACAGGGGCGTGCAGGTGTTTACGTCATCCAGTAGGGATTTTTTTAAATTCCACTTTTCCTAATTTCAGTGTTAACACCTCTACAGTATAATATTGTGGCTCCATTTCCACCATAGTGCTCTTATTCCCCCATATCTTTATATTGATTTGACCTCTATATCCCTTTTTCCTCCATTACATGGCCAATCAGTTAGACTTTATTCCTGCATCAAATGATAAATTAATATTTTGGAAGATGCATTTTAATTAACTGTTCCCCTTAGGGCATGATTTAGGCTGTCATCTTTGAAATAAAAATGAGTTAGAACATGGCTAGAACCTAGATAGACCCTATGGATAGTGTTTAGTTCAGATAGAACCTAGTTAGATTATAGTGTTAGGTTCTAATTATCAGAGTAAGAACTCGACGGACACTATGAAAGCTCAAACCAAGTTTATTCTTCCCAACGGATCGGACAGCTAAATGGACAAAAACATGTTTTTCAATAGTGGTGTATATGTACCTCACTTTGGGTGGAGTCTTTTGGTGTGTATGTGTTCAAATCACTGTCGCATTGAATGCCTTTGTTGCTCTTTCTTCAGCCGGTTAGGGAGGGTTTTGAGGTTCACACACACTGTTTGTGGTCAAAGTATTCTTACTATTGCATTAAGACACCATCTGACGTCACCTTCCATGATAACCTCAAGAGAGGACAGATCAGAACAACAGTTTAGTTCAATTAATTTTAGATTCAGGAAATCCAGACACGCATTGACTATATGACAAATGATTACATTCCCAATTTTCTTCATAACATTATCTCTACGACAAATGTCAAAGAGCATAACGAGATAATATTACTGTTGAAACCATTTTCTAACTTAGTTCATACTCCCTTATTTTACTGGCGACCTCTCGGAAGAGTAACCAGATCTGTGAGTTAGCACCCTAACCCTCGGGGAATCCCACACTCCAGCAGTCCCAATCTGGTGAAATTTGTATCGAAACAAAGACAAAAAATGAAATCAGCCATACACATATCACAATCCATTTGGAGTAACTGTCAACCCTCATAAATATATATTTTTCCTTCTGTATGCAGACTGAACAAAATACATTTGTATATTTACCCAAAGACCAGGGCACCCAGGGCCCCAGGGAACTGGCAATTTCCCCTTAGAACACATGATTCACATTGTGATTCAAAAACAAACAACACCACATGTTAAATAAAATAAAAACAAATTTGAATAACCTGTAAACTTAGATGACTCCATAAGGAAATAATGGTATCTCATAAAGTAATGGTAAAATGGAATAGAGACTGGTGTTTCTCATTCATTATATATTTAAATCCCAATAATTTCTAGTGAGATTGATCAGGCCTCACCAGAACGTCAGGATACAGGGCAATCGACACCAATAAATATTCCATCTCCCTTTTATTTCCCTGTCCTTCAGAAACCATTTCAAACATTTCAAACATTTCCATAATTCTGCATACCCACTTTAAAACCAAATTGAAAAGATCCCACAAAATAAATCCCACAGTATCAACACCACTAACGCATATTCATAACCGGTAAGTTGTTTGTGCGTGCTGGTGTGTGTGGTAAACCGTAGGTCAAAAACACACATGAACAGGCCTTACTTATCGAGGAACTCCGTTTATGGCTTACTCCAGATACTTGTATACATAAAACTGTCGAATATCACTAACTGCTCTCCTCAAGATCACAGTCTCGGGGAACATTCCAACGAGAGATAATGAAACCCCCCTCCTCTTCTGGAAAAGAAAGTGTACATTTCGTTAGCATTCACTATGCTACATCTTAATCAGCAATCCAAAAGTATTAATTATAAACCAAAGATGATAATGGTAAATCCACTGTCCTTACTCCAATCATTAAACGTTTTCATCCACCCCATCCCTTTATTTAGCATGTACTACCCTTAGACATGGCGACATTATCTCGCCACCGAGTCTAACATTCACTGGTCTCTTTTCCACAAGATTCTCATGAACCACCGCCCCACCATGTTCATGAACTAAAAAAATGAAAAGTTAATTTTAGGGTTGGTAATCCCTATGCTAATTCCTCGTGACCCCTTTCCATTCTAGAAATCTAATTCAGAATAAGATGTAAATCTATTTCATAATAAAACAACATAAAATGTCTCATGAGATTAAAAACTTCCCAAGGTTTTCTGAGTTTGCGAGGAGTGTTTGACCAGATCATTTTAATTTGTTACCTCTTTAGAATCCATCCCCCTGGCATTTCACCTAGATTCTTCAACACAAAATACTTTTTCCTGTGGCAAATTTAGCCTATTTCTCATCATTAGGAATCGGCAAAATGTATTCCCTGGCATCTATTAAAAAGTTGTCTAAGACGTGATCTCATACGTCTTCCTTCACGTAGAAACTGTCATCTCTATGAACCACTATCGACCGTACAGAGGCCATACACTGCTATGTGAAAGTGTTCTGCCCTGCTACTTCCCGGAGGATTTGTTGTTGCTCTTTTGAAAAAGATGCAAACGCTTGCATGGCAGCATTTCCTCTGAATGCAGCAGGCTCCATTCCCACTTCTACACTCATTCTTCCAATGCCCAACATCTAAAACAGAGATCTATCTCCCTACATCTTGATGTTTTTTTTGCTTCTTTATCTTACCTTGGCCATTAAAACCACTGGCCGTATTAAGCCCTCGCACGTCTGCGAAGTGAGCGGAGTTGTATTCCACTCTCAAAGCATCCTTCTCTATTTCATCCACTACCCCCGCAATTGCCGTTTTGATCACAGGTTTCAAAACCTGCCATCAAAACCGAAGTGCAAATGATATCAATGTACTCGCATACCCAGTCTTTCTGTAGCTGAGTACGTCTACTAATTCCGGGTTTATCGTTTTTTTATTTATTTTTTTATTTAATGCTGACATGAAAATGCTGGTATATTGAGCTTTTGATACTGGTTTTATGTCATTGTGCCAAGTCATAATTGCCTCCCTGAATTCTTTATTTGATTAGAATTCTCCGTCAGCAGGGTATTGTTGCCCAATATTTCCCAATTTCTTCCCGTATTCGAGCCGAATTGGTTGAATGCTTGTGCGCTTCTTTCAGCGCCTCCATGGCTTTATTAAAGTCCCCTACCTCCGCTGTACAGGGAGAATTGGGGCCGTCTGTTTCAATAGTTATTATTTCCAATCCTCTCCCGACGGTGTCCATGGAGTTTAGATTTCTTCACTCCCGTCTATAATACACACCTTCTATTAACTATTTTCCAAGGTAGCTCTACCCACTTAATCTAAGAATAGTTATTGTATTTGTGCCTATTAATTGGTTACGGCACTTAACACCTTGTATTAGAACCAATACTAAAGCTTCTGCAAATGTATTACTGGAGAATACGGATGACTTAATGTTTATTCCAGTGTTGTGCCTCAAATATCACTGTTGTTGATAACACACATTGCCAAAATTATTCCCACTTGTCTTCCTATTTCCACATAATCTGTCACGGATCCCCACCCCAACAAGACATAACACCAACCTCTCTTTATTGCTACTGCTAATACACCCAAATCCAATAGCTTTCGAATATTGTATTGCTTTTCTTCTAACCCTGAATGACACCATTTTATCCTAGTACACAAGCATGTCACTTTATCCATCCACACTCACTCTACTGCCGCATGGCCACTGCGGCCTTCACCGTCCTTACGGGTCTGGCTGATAACTAAGGTTACCTACACTAAGGTTTTACCCTCCACAGGACCACCTGCTCGGGAACTTACTCTCTATCTATGAGTTTGAACCTCTACAGGAAACTATCCTGCTCTGGACTTACTCTCTATCTTTGAGTTTTACCCTCTATAGGAACTATCCTGCTCTGGACTTACTCTCTATCTATGAGTTTTACCCTCTACAAGAACTATCCTGCTCTGGACTTACTCTCTATCTATGAATTGTCGCCCTCTAACAGGAACTATCCTGCTCTGGACTTACTCTCTATCTATGAGTTTTACCCTCTACAGGAACTATCCTGCTCTGGACTTACTCTCTATCTATGAGTTTTAACCTCTACAGGAACTATCCTGCTTTGGACTTTCTCTTTTTAAAGCTACGACCGGTCGTTACTCAATGGGCCTTCTGAATATACTCAGGCTTTCTAGGTCCGTATCCTATAATTGTTCAGCCTTCGAGTCTCATCTCCCCAAGATGTCAAAATGAGTGGGAACAGGTGTAGCAACTGTGCCTACCTTGTTTGATTGCAGCTCCTGCGCCACTGATCTGGACTCTCTGGTTTGACTGCAAATCACGGTCAACCCTGCTCGCAGCGCCAACTTTTAGGTTCTAATTATCAGAGTAGGAACTCGACGGACACTATGAAAGCGTCAAACCAAGTTTATTCTTCCCAGAGGATCGAGCAGCTGAACGGACCAAAACATGTTTACAAAAGTGGTGTATATGTACCTCACTTTGGGTGGAGTCCCCTACTTCTCGCTAAACATTGTATCTTTATTGCTTGGCAGGAAACTAAGTGATACGGGCCATAAACTTTTCCTTTTCCCTTAATGTGACCTGACCTGACCTCGACGCCCTTCATCGCTAATCCATGGCTTTGGAATGGGTGGTCAGTAATAGGCTGGTCCTGAACATCTCCAAAACTAAGAGCATTGTATTTGGTACAAATCATTTCTTAAGTTCTAGACCTCAGCTGAATCTGGTAATGAATGGTGTGGCTGTTGAACAAGTTGAGGAGACTAAATTACTTGGCGTTACATTAGATTGTAAACTGTCATGGTCAAAAAATATAGATTCAATGGTTGTGAAGATGGGGAGAGGTCTGTCGGTAATAAAGAGATGCTCTGCTTTTTTGACACCACACTCCAAAAAGCAAGTTCTGCAGGATCTAGTTTTGTCTTATGTTGATTATTGTCCAGTGCTGTCCAGTGCTGCAAGGAAAGACCTATTTAAGCTGCAGCTGGCCCAGAACAGAGTGGCACGTTTTGCTCTTAATTGTAATCAGAGGGCTGATATAAATACTATGCATGCCAGTCTCTCTTGGCTAAGTGTTGAGGAGAGTTGAGGAGAGACTGACTGCATCACTTCTTCTTTTTATAAGAAACATTAATGTGTTGAAAATCCCAAATCGTTTGCATTGTCAACTTACACACAGCTCTGACACACACACTTACCCCACCAGGGGTCTTTTCATAGTCCCCAAATCCAGAACAAATTCAAGAAAACATACTGTATTATATAGAGCCCTTATTGCATGGAACTTCCTTCCATCTCATGTTGCTCAAATAAACTATGCACGTGTATTTTTTTGTTCTAAATTAGAGGAATGTGTCCTCCTTGTGTGCTCAATATGTGTGTGTGTGTGCGTGCGTGTGCGTCGGCAGACTCATTCATATGTGTGCGTACGTGTGTCTTTAACGACGTGATACACACATACCGAAGGTGAGGGGTCAAATCAAATCAAATGTAATTTGTCACATGCCTCGTAAACAACAGGTGTAGACAAACAGTGTAGACTTCCCAACAATGCAGAGAGAAAAATATAACAATTATATAAAGATAATAACACAAGGAATAAATACACAAGGAGTAATGATAACTTGGCTATATACACAGGGTGCCAGTACCGAGTCAATGTGCAGGGGTACGAGGTAATTGAGGTAGATATGTACATATAGGTAGGGGCAAAGTGACTATTCAACAGGATACACTAGTGCTATCTTTGTAGCAGAGAGAGAGAAAGAGTGTGTGTGTGTGTGTCTTTGCGTTAAGCCGCGAGGCCCCCAGGAGGTCCCCCAGTGAAGGCTAGGCATCTGTTCCTGCTCTGCTCTCCTCCATAGTGCCCCGCGACCCGTGTGATAGAGACTGCTGTAATTGTCTTTTAATGAAAGGCACACACACCCATACACACACTTTTGATTTTCTCACATTTGAGCTCTCCTGTTAATGCACACCTTTGTTCAAATAAAACTTCATCAGCCAGAAGCTGTGTCGGGTTGCAGTCAGACTGTGTTTGTCACAGAGATTCCACAAGTGAAAAAGATGATTAGAGCGAGACATCCCCTGAGCTCGTGTTCCTCGGCTAAGGACAAAAATATAACCCGCAGCTACACAGGCACCAGGCAAAACTAAATAGAGAAAACTGAGTGAGAGGGGGTTGAGAGAGAGAGAGAGAGAGAGAAGAGTGAGTGAGTGAGTGAGTGAGTGAGTGAGTGAGTGAGTGAGTGAGTGAGTGACAGAGACAGAGACAGAGACAGAGACAGAGACAGAGACAGAGACAGAGACAGAGAGAGAAAATATGTTGTTTGTCAGCCTTCATGGCACAATGTGTGCCATCGATATACTGCAGACTGATTTAACTATGCCAACCGCACACACGTTCTGTTGAAAGGAAGCGTTCAACAACAACAAAAGTGTGGGCATTGAGTGTCGGATAACTCTATAGCTCTTCGGATAGCTCTTATTTGACTTTGAAAGACATATTTTGCCCTTGGTAATCCCAACACTTTGTGAATTTAAAGCAATAGCACAGAATAGAAATAGATGGTTCTTCTCTGTCTCAGGGCTCACTAGCTAAAGAAGCAAGAGGAAGGCAGCTGTCTGTACGAATTGAAATAGAGTTACAATACAGACATTATGCCGTCAACGACTTAATACCGATATATGTCCAAGGGACCGAGTTTATGAACTCTTAAGAGTCCAGAAGTGACCTGAAAGGGCAACACTTCTCATCACTTCCCCCATTTCTCTTTCATATCACTTAAAATGTACATATCTGAAGGCCAAGTGAAATGCCTAAGTATCCCAACACATGACATATTCAAATGTATGCACATATCCAAATTTATCAGGAGTATTGAGGAAGCATCAATCAAGGGATCACAATGAATGATTATATTCCTCTCTCATCCCCTTGGTCTAAAAATAGAGGGCAACATCATGTCTTTATGAACACAGCTATAGCCACGTAATATATACTGAATATACGTGTAATGCACATGTATCCTCTGGTCAGGCGAATGGTACAGTACAGCCAGTACAACTCGATTTAAAAACGTTGAACTTCAAAAACATTTATTGAAACAGATTAACTTGAACTTTATTGTCCATATGTTCCGATTAACAGTTGTTAGGTTCTAATTATTATAGTAATCTAATTATTATAGACGCTGTGAAAGCATAAACCCAGTTTATTCTCCCCCGAGGATCGAACAGCTGAATCGACAAAGACATGATTCCACTCGTGGTAGTATACATACCCCGCTTTGGGTGGAGTCTCCTCCTTATCGCTAAACATTGCATCATTATTGCTAAGCAGGGGGCTGAGTGATATGGGAAATAAACGGTTCCTCCCCTTATCAGTACTGCCACATGCGACTTTTTCCCCTGCACTCAGCCCCTCCCAAGCTTAATTACGGCAGCCCTCATGTCTCTATTATAACTAATGATTAATAATATAACTAATGATGATTAACAGTTAAAGCTCATACATCCAAACCCATCACAGTCTAATAATAATACCGGACAAGCTCTTGACCATAGACATCGGATGTGTTCATTCTAATACTCCTTCGTCTATGCTTATGACTCCTACATCCAATTATCTTCAAACGTCTCTCTTTTCTTCGGGAAATCTGAAGTGGCGCATCCGTCCTAGCGTCTTCTGCTCCCTCGGTCATGCCTCTATGCTCGGTGTCCGAGGTGAAGCACCTCTTCCGTGACCTTGGAGCTGCCTTGTGGCGTTCTCGAGGAGTGAGCACCGTCGGCTTCGTTCATTGTGTGGTTGCAGAACGGCATCAGCCTCTGTCAGTACAGTTGCAGGTCCGCCTTATTCTGAATCGAGCTTGGGGGGTTACCAGGAGTTAGCTTGGGGGGTTACCTGGAGGTTAGCTTGGGGGGTTACCAGGAGGTTAGCTTGGGGGGTTACCAGTAGGTTAGCTTGGGGGGTTACCAGGAAGTAAGTTGGGGGTTACCAGGAGGTTAGCTTGGGGGGTTACCAGGAGGTTAGCTTGGGGGGTTACAGGAGGTTAGCTTGGGGGGTTACCAGGAGGTTAGGCTTGGGGGGTTACCAGTAGGTTAGCTTGGGGGGTTACCAGGAGGTTAGCTTGGGGGTTACCAGGAGGTTTAGCTTGGGGGTTCCAGGAGGTTAGCTTGGGGGGTTACCAGTAGGTTAGCTTGGGGGGTTACAGGAAGTTTAGCTTGGGGGTACCAGGAGTTAGCTTGGGGGGGTTACCAGGAGGTTAGCTTGGGGGGGTTACCAGAGGTTAGCTTGGGGGGTTTACTAGGAGGTTAGCTTGGGGGTTACCAGGGGGTTAGCTTGGGGGGTTACCTGGAGGTTAGCTTGGGGGGTTACCATGAGGTTAGCTTGGGGGGTTACCAGTAGGTTAGCTTGGGGGTACCAGGAAGTTAGCTTGGGGGTTAAAAGGAGGTTAGCTTGGGGGGGTTACCAGGAGGTTAGCTTGGGGGGTTACCAGGAGGTTAGCTTGGGGGGGTTACCAGGAGGTTAGCTTGGGGAATTACACAGGAGGTTAGCTTAGGGTTTAAGGAGGTTAGCTTGGGGGATTACCAGGAGGTTAGCTTGGGTGGTTACCAGAGGTTACTTGGGGGTTACCAGGAGTTTAGCTTGGGGGTTTACCAGTAGGTTAGCTTGGGGGTTTCCAGGAAGTTAGCTTGGGGGTTACCAGGAGGTTAGCCTTGGGGGGTTACCAGGAGGTTAGCTGGGGGGGTTACCAGGAGTTAGCTTGGGGGTTACCAAGGAGGTTAGCTTGGGGGGTTACCAGGGGGTTAGCTTGGGGGGTTACTGGAGGTTAGCTTGGGGGGTTACCATGAGGTAAGCTTGGGGGGTTACCAGGAGGTTAGCTTGGGGGTTACCCAGTAGGTTAGCTTGGGGGGGTTACCCAGGAAGTTAGCTTGGGGGTTACCAGGAGGTTAGCTTGGGGGGTTAGCTTGGGGGGTTACCAGGAGGTTAGCTTGGGGGGTTACCAGGAGGTTAGCTTGGGGAATTACCAGGAGGTTAGCTTAGGGGTTTACCAGGAGGTTAGCTTGGGGATTCAAGAGGTTAGCTTGGGTGGTTACCAGGAGGTTAGCTTGGGGGGTTACCTGGTGGTTAGCTTGGGAGTTACCTGGTGTTAGCTGGGGGGTTACCTGGAGGTTAGCTTGAGGGGTTACCAGAGGTTAGCTTGGGGGTTACCTGGAGGTTAGCTTGGGGGTTACCAGGTGGTTAGCTTGGGGGGTTACCAGGAGGTTAGCTTCGGGGGGTTACCGTGGAGGTTAGCTTGGGGGTTACCAGGAGGTTAGCTTGGGGGTTACCAGTAGGTTAGCTTGGGGGTTACCAGGAAGTTAGCTTGGGGTTACCAGGAGGTTAGCTTGGGGGGTTACCAGGAGTAGCTTGGGGTTACCAGGAGGTTACTTAGGGGTTTACCAGGATGTTAGCTTGGGGGATTACCAGGATGTTAGCTTGGGTGGTTACCAGGAGGTTAGCTTGGGGGGTTACCTGGTAGTTAGCTTGGGGGTTAACTGGAGGTTAGCTTGGGGGGTTACCTGAGGTTAGGCTTGGGGGGTTACCAGGAGGTTAGCTTGGGGGGTTACCTGGAGGTTAGCTTGGGGGGTTTACCAGGTGGTTAGCTTGGGGGGTTACCAGGAGGTTAGCTTGGGGGGTTACCAGGAGGTTAGCTTGGAGGGGGTTTACAGGAGGTTAGCTTGGGGGGGGGGGGTTACCAGGAGGTTAGCTTGGGGAGTTACCAGGAGGTTAGCTTGGGGGTTACCAGGAGGTTAGCTTGGGGGTTACCAGGAGGTTAGCTTGGGGTTACCAGGAGGTAGCTTGGGGGGTTACCAGAGGTTAGCTTGGGGGGTTACCAGGAGGTTAGCTTGGGGGGTTACCAGGAGGTTAGCTTGGGGGGTTACCAGGAGTATAGCTTGGGGGAGTTACCAGGAGGTTAGCTTGGGGAGTTACCAGGAGGTTAGCTTGGGGGTTACCCAGGAGTTAGCTTCGGGGTTACCTGGGAGGTTAGCTTGGGGGGTTACCAGGAGGTTAGCTTGGGGGGGTTACCACAATGTTAGGCCAGGGTACTGTAGGGCGGGATATGGGATGTTTTTTTCATTCAGTATTGTACTTGAAATGTTCACGTGGAGAGCCACATGCTATTTTTTCAAATACAATTTTACCCTGAGAGGTTGCTGCAGAAGATCAATGGAACATTGATTGTACTGCACAATGTTCCCCATGCTGGTTAAATAAATAGAAGGTTATGAAGTGACTGAAACTCATAACCACGTCAGCTTTGTGCTCTACAGTCTACACAGAACACATGCACAATGCAATGCACAGTACACAAAGTAACCTACTGTACATAGCACACAACCACATTAGGGAAAACAGAAAACACCTGTAATCACAGTGTATGTAATAACCACTCTCCATACCAAAGCAATATCCGTTCCTCATCCTTGTCCCTGTAATTCCTCCAGACAGCAGCGTTGGTGCTCACAGGTGTTATCTATTATCACAGAGATAAACAGGACGTTGTTGCGATCTGAAGGAGGCAGCCCTGACTTTATCCCTCGGACTGTCTTGTCGCGTTTGCGTCAGCTGCTGCAGGTGCGAGTTGAGTGTACGACAGACGTCTCGAGATTACACCTGAATAAAAGTATTTATTAGTTACGGTCCCATGGAGTTTCAGGGTTTGATTTTGCTAACGTTCTGCCTGAGCAGAATGAGCCCTATGAGCCCTGGTCAAAAGTAGTGCACTATATAGGGAAAAGGGTGCAATTTTGGATGAATCCAAGGTATTTGTCAAAGCTGCCTCAAAGAAATACCTATAGCAAGAATTGTTTCCTGTTCAAATGAGCCAATGTCTTTAGAACGGCATGTACAACCTTCCAGCTTGCATCTAACATGATGAGTCGCCCTTCTCTCTTGTCGTCTTCACTGAAATAGCATCACCTTCCCAATATGGCTGTAACTGTGCCAAATAGGGTCAGTGAGGTCAAATTCGGGACTGAGATGTCTCCAAATTCCTCCTGACAATGTTGCTTTGTGCTTTGCGAGCGTTTCACTTGTGCATTATAGAAGTTGACGGCTATTGTCCAAAAGCAGACTCTGAAGCACTCAATTGTACACTCTTAGAAAAACGGGTTCCGTAAGGGTACTTTGGCTCTCCCCATAGGATAACCCGTTTTGGTTCCAGGTAGAACCCTTTTTGGTCCATGTATAACTCTTTTGGGTTTCATGTAGAACCTTCTGTGGGTTCTACCTGGAACCAAAGGGGTTCTGTTTGGAACCAAAAAGGGTTAGTCAAAGCGTTCTCCTATGGGGACACCTGATGAACCCTTTAAGGGTTCTTTAGGGTTTAGGGTTTTGTGTGCATGGGAGAGTCATAAGAGTATTTAAACTCCTAATCTTGTGACTGGTTCGGCTTGGTGCCTTCTATTTCTTTATCTTTCTCACTCTCACTTGTTATTTCTCCCACCTTTATCTATCTGTCTCTCACACGCAAAACACCACACCACACACACTACACACACACACACACACACACACACACACACACACACACACACACACACACACACACACACACACACACACACACACACACACACACACACACACACACACTCACACACACAAACACACACACGGACACACAAACACACACACACACACACACACATTCACAAGAACACACAACACACACACACACACGGACACACAAACACACGCACACACGCACACACGCACCACACGCACCACACAACACACACACACACACACACACACACACCACACACCACACACACACACACACACACACACACACACACACACACACTCACACAGACACAAAACACACACACACACGGACCACACAAACACACACACACACACACGCACACACACACACACACACACACACACACACACACACACACACACACACACACACACACACACACACACACCACACACCACACACACACACACACACACGAACACACAAACACACACGCACACACACGCACAACACACACACTCACACAACACACAAGACACACACACACCACACACACACATACACACACTCACCACAACACACACACACACACACACACAGACAAACACACACACCTCACCACAGCACACACCACACACCACACACACACCACACACACCAACACACACACACACACACAACACACACACAACCCCACACACCCACAACAAAAACCCCCCACAAAAAAACACACACACCACACACACACACACACACACACACCACACAACACACAAACACACACACAGACACACAAACACACAAACACACACACACCACACACACACACACACACTCACACACACACACACACACACACACACACACACACACACACACACACACACACACACACACACACACACACACACTCACACAGACACAGACACACAAACACACACACACGGACACACTGGTCCCACAGCTGGGCTCTTCCTTAGTGTTCTGTCCCTGTGTCAGGTTAGTCATCAGTAATGTTCACCATACCACCGTAATGTACAGTCAGTCCCTCAGCCTGCCTGCTGTATGATTCCAGTCCTGACGGCTAAACATGAAAAAACATTCACATTAGCACAGTCTTTACCGTGACAGAACAATGCCATGGCAAATGCTATGGAAATTCTACTGGGAGAAATCAAAGATTTGAAAATCAACGCTGTTTCGTCGTACTAGGAATGTAGTCGTTGCAATCTCGTATTTGTTTTTCTTGTGACACAATCTACATATGACTGTGACTGTCTTTGGGATTAATTCCAGACTGATTATGAACCATTGCAAATACATGCATTTGAATATTGAGTCACATCCCAAGATGGGAGAAGGAGTCTTAAAATATTCTTGTTTTGGTTCCCTCCAGAATAACCAGTAGTGAGCTGTGGTACCGGTGTTGGACCCTCCCTAATGTTGTCCTATTCGTCAACCGGAATGTATTTGCTCCACAAACTCTCCAATCAGCACGTTGCCACATCACTGGCTCATGCTTAAGCATAAAGGACCCGTGCACAGCTCCCAAATGTTTTGTCTCTGTCTCTCAGCTGATGCATATTCAACAAAGCCACAGAACGACGTCACCAATACGAAACGGCAACAACGACATCAACAACAAAAAAATGGCGGGGAACAGGAAAGTGAGCGAGGGAGCCCGACCATATAGGCCCAGAAAAGTGTGTGCTGATGTTGATGGCGTCGGTCATGCACGTGGGAGCTGCTCCAGTTCCGAGGGCAGAACGCCATGACACACTTAACGGCAAAAGCTTCTGTGGCGCCACGGTTCAACGGGCGGGAAGAAGTGAAGGATCATATTTTATATATAGAAAATAACGGTAAAGTCGGAGACTTGAAAAAGCTCCGGCTGTGAGCGGAGAGGGTGCCCGCCGTCACCCCTCCCCCGAGCGGTGTGTTTCCCCAAGCATGACTCACAGCTCCCTCCCTCCCTGGCGCTCCCCCTCTCCTCACCTGATGAGCGAAGTAAAGCCCACATGCCGGTTTGTTTTGCAGTCAGTCGCTGCCAGCAGCCTCTGTGGTTAAGCCTTGTAGAGCTTTGAGGGCCTCTATGAAAATATTGTTCCGTCTCTATTTTAGCTAGGAAACCAACGACACATTCAAGTTTATTCCCTTGCTCAAATGCTATTAATTTGAAGGTCTTGAAAACTTTGACTTTTCAAGCACAATGTGTGTTACTACTGACTTGTATTCAGAGCCACTAAACCTGTTACCATGTGGGCTCAGGGACACCAACATATATATTTTCAAGACATTTTCCATCATCTGAAACTCTAGTTCTCAACTGTGTCTGAAATTGCTATTATCCTATTCAATTATATAGTGCACTTAAAGCCACAAGTAGTGTGCGATAAAGGGATAGAGTGAAGGAGAACCAGAGGGAGGGGTGTTTGCCAGTATCCGCTCCAGGTTGAAGGCCCTCTCTATGGGGACCGGGCAGCATTGTCTCAGCCCCGGCCTGACCACCATTAAACCCAATTAACTAAGGCAAACATATTTCATCCTGCACCGCGGGGCCTCATATACTCGCTGAGGCTTTCCATACACAGCCAGGCATGGTTTAGCAGCAGATAGCAGCAGTGAGCTTGCTCCCAGCACTGAGCTAATGTACTCGGCTAAGCTAGCACGTTTAGAATCTCCATGCCTCCACGCATACAAGCCGCTGATGCGCGCCTTTGGAACGTCTACATTTGAAATAAGTTGAATAAATCAATTGAATATACATCATCACATTTAATCCATGATTTATTTTAGGCAGGTCTAAAGAAACGTTCGGATATGAAGAATCTGGCTATGATCCATGCCATAGACTGTAGGCTTTTTGACATTTAGCAGACAAGATATGCTTAGAAGTCCCGTGCCACTATTTTAATGTTATATGATTTTAGTAAGAATAATATAACTGAACTTAGCTGAATACAATAAAAAAAGTATATTTTTCACAATGTTGAGCTAAAAGTGATCATTTGAAATGGGTCCTATATGCTAGATTTAGAGTTATTTTAATTGTGAATGATTCAAACCATAGAATGCCTTATAAATCAAATGATACAGTATATGGGCTGCATGATGTGACTATAAGCTATTGGTGATTTGAGAAAGTCATCAAAAAGCTAGGTCGTATGTTCCTTGCCTCGGGCCGCATAGCTGTTCTCTCATCAGGTGATCCTATTTTCACCCATCAGACTATTCTCAATTGAATCTCGTCTTTACTAATATGTGAAATTAGTTTCAATTTAGAATGGCCCACTATCAAATGGGCAGGAACAGGGGCAGGAACAGGGGCGAGGTCACTTTGCCTCCAGTTCATTTCGCTCATGTTGGATAGGCTACTCCGGTTGTTTTGCAACAAGTGCTATTCCACCCAGACTCTGTATGCCATAGGCTCTCCAACCCTGTTGCATCATTTGGGAAACCAAGCGAAAACTGTGAAAACATCAACGCTAACATGTTTTCACAGCGAAACATATATCATTAAGTTGACAGCCCCTCTCTGCTCGCTGGACAAGGGATGAAGGAGAGAGGGGAGGAGATGGATACGCACGGTGGCGAGATATTCTGTAGCTAAAAGTAAGGTGTAGGCCTATTAATTATGAAAATATAAAAAAAAGTGCCCTAGACTATTCAAAAACAAATTCACTATAAATGAAGCTAACTCTGAATTTGTTTAATTTAGCCTAGACCAATTATGTACCAAATATCTTAAATCAGTATTTTTTATGTGCTTCTGCCTTTTGTAATATGCAGTAGGCTGTATATTGTATAATGCCACAGTCATTATTTTAATTCAGGGTTTTTCCTCCGGGCTTGGGCTCTTATATATAGGCCTATGCATATGCAAATGCTCTAATATGCATATGGACGTTTTGAATTAATCATCACCTTTGTCCGCTGTCCATTTCGATGTGTCTGTCTTTGAAACAACATCCACAGCGACCATGTTCTACACTCAGTTTCAACCTGCTGTTGAACTTCTTTCCTCAAATGGATCAATCACTGTGAGGTGAGTTTTAAAAGCACATACTGTTTTGATGATAAGTGTTTGATGGGATTTTTGATTGCATTTGCATTGACGCCAGAGTGGTTAGAGGGAAACTAGAGCCCTGAGTACCCGGCCATTATTGACCCGATGATCATTAGCAAGTTGGGTACCACTAACGCAGGTCCAGAGTGCATAAGAGGAGATTACCTTTCACTTAGAGGTCACTTAGAATTTTACTATGGTCATGACTCATTACTGCCGGTGTGGCAGTAACACGGTCCACGCAACAGCCCTAAGTGTCACCGTTGCCCTTCAGCAAAAGCATCCGTGTTTTCGGGGTGCTCGTCGATAGTTTAGCGGGTCAGTTACAGCTGGAGTTCAAGAGTACGCACGACATATGAGCAAAAATGCCTGGCCCTGACAGTTCATCCATCATGTTAATTGATCCTAATCCTGTCATTAACCTGGTGATGTGTCACTAGAAGGATAAGTCGCCCAGATGCAACATTGTGCTTCCACCTCACCCTGCCTGACCTTTGCTCTGAATCACTACGCCGCACCGGGACGAGCTGCAAAATTGACTGCCTTCAAATAGTTCTACTTAAATGTTTGTTTCTAATGTTAACAACACATGGCTACCTTCGTCTTCATGTATTTAGTTGTATTTACGTCACGATGCAGATAATGCAGTTTAGTAGTAGGACACGGGTCGGGCGCAAAACCAACAATCCTTTCCATAACAAGAGGCTTAGCAGCCATTTTGTAATGTAGGTCCACCTTTTGAAGATGAACACACTGGCTCTTTTGTCTCCTAGTCACAGATGCTGTATAGTTTGAATAGCACACAGCTGACCTAAATGCATAGCTCAGCATCGAACATTTGTTGATTGCATTCTCTCCAGAGTATCAGGCACAGGGCATCTTTGCTTTTCGTTGTGTCTTTGACTTTGAGAGAGTCTTTTTGAAGTTCCCCACCCGGCAGCGGCGCCGGTGAAATGCAGAGGGCTTTGAAAATGTGAGGGTCAGTCCAGCAATCTGCAGAGAATAGCATTAACCGCTAGTAGGTCTTAACTGGAAGAAAAACAATAAAACAAGCTGGGAGGCGCGGGACGGCAGACAGGCCTGCAGACAGACAGACAGGCAGCCAGACAGGCAGGCATACAGGCAGCCAGACAGGCAGGCATACAGGCAGCCAGACAGGCAGGCATACAGGCAGAAAGACAGGCAGGCATACAGGCAGAAAGACAGACATGCAGGCAGGCAGGCAGAAAGACAAGGAGGCAGAAAGATTGACACTCAGGCAGACAGACACAACGCAACAACACAAGACAGAATGAAGCCAACTTTGTGGCCAACGTCTCACTGCAGAGATCCAAAACAAGGGAGAGCAGTATACACTTCTTAAACACGGTTTGTACCTGTCAAACCACCCCCACAAAGCAGAGGATGAGAAAAGAAAGGGGGTCCATTCTCCAGACAGACACAATATATTCACCAGTGTGTAAAAGTCTTAGTACTGGGAGGGCAGTAATTTCAGTTTTTGGTCTTGGTAATGTACAATGATGCAATGAGTGAGTACATTGGTGAGTACATTGGCTGTGATATTAGGTGCCCCTACACCCTCCAAATGCATATTTAATGGTGGAGTTTGACAGCGGGAACTGCAGACAGTAGAATAGAAGTCATTGAGAGGAGGATGTTAACAGAGTACCTGTAGTGGTTGGCCAGGGACATTTGATTCGCTACCTGTACTTTTGTCTCTCACCCCTATACAGGTGTTGTATATCTCTCTCTCTCTCTCTCTCTCTCTCTCTCTCTCTTCTCTCTCTCTCTCTTCTCTTCTCTTCTCGATCGCTCTCTTCTCTCTCTCTCTCTCTCTCCTCTCTCTCTCTCTCTCTCTTCTCTCTCCTCTCTCATCTCGATATCTCTCTCTTTCTCTCTCTTCTCGATCGCTCTCTCTCTCTCTCTCTTCTCTCTCTTCTCTCTCTCTCTCTCCTCTCTCTTCTCTCTCTCTCTCTCTCTCTCTCCTCTTCTCTCTCTTTCTCTCATCTCGATATCTCTATCTCTCTTCTCAATTCAATTCAATCAATTCAAGGGGCTTTATTGCATGGGGAAACATGTGTTAACATTGCCCCAAGCAAGTGAGGTAGAATATTATACAAAAGTGAAATAAACAATACAAATTAACAGTAAACACTTACACATACAGAAGTTTTCAAAAACATAAAGACATTACAAATGTTATATATATATATACAGTGTTGTAACAATGTCAAATGGTTAAAGCACACAAGTTAAAATATAATAAGCATAAATATGGGTTGTATTTACAATGGTGTTGTTCTTCACTGGTTGCCCTTTTCTTGTGGCAACAGTCACAAATCTTGCTGCTGTGATGGCACACTGTGGAATTTCTCCCAGTAGATATGGGAGTTTATCAAAATTGGATTTGTTTTCAAATTCTTTGTGGATCTGTGTAATTGAGGGAAATATGTCTCTCTAATATGGTCATACATTGGCAGGAGGTTAGGAGTGCAGCTCAGTTTCCACCTCATTTTGTGGCAGTGTGCACATAGCCTGTCTTCTCTTGAGAGCCATGTCTGCCTACGGCGGCCTTTCTCAATAGCAAGGCTATGCTCACTGAGTCTGTACATAGTCAAAGCTTTCTTTAGTTTGGGTCAGTCACCAGTGGTCAGGTATTCTGCCACCGTGTACTCTCTGTTTAGGGCCAAATAGCATTCTAGTTTGCTCTGTTTTTTTGTTAATTCTTTCCAATGTGTCAAGTAATTATCTTTTGTTTTCTCATGATTTGGTTGGGTCTAATTGTGCTGTTGTCCTGGGCTCTGTGGGGTGTTTGTTGTTTGTGAACAGAGCCCTAGGACCAGCTTGCTTAGGGGACTCTTCTCCAGGTTCATCTCTCTGTAGGTGATGGCTTTGTTATGGAAGTTTGGGAATCGCTTCCTTTTAGGTGGTTGTAGAATTTAACGGCTCTTTTCTGGATTTTTGATAATTAGTGGGTATCGGCCTAATTCTGCTCTGCATGCATTATTTGGTGTTCTACGTTGTACACGGGAGATATTTTTTGCAGAATTCTGCATGCAGAGTCTCAATTGTGGTTTGTCCCATTTTGTGAAATCTTGGTTGGTGAGCGGACCCCAGACCTCACAACACATAAAGGGCAATGGGCTCTATGACTGATTCAAGTATTTTTTAGCCAGATCCTAATTGGTATGTTGAAATTTATGTTCCTTTTGATGCATAGAAGGCCCTTCTTGCCTTGTCTCTCAGATCGTTCACAGCTTTGTGGAAGTTACCTGTGGTGCTGATGTTTAGGCCGAGGTATGTATAGTTTTGTGTGCTCTAGGGCAACGGTGTCTAGATGAATTGTGGTCCTGGTGACTGGACCTTTTTTTTGGAACACCATTATTTTGGTCTTACTAGATTTACTGTCAGGGCCCAGGTCTGACAGAATCTGTGCAGAAGATCTAGGTGCTGCTGTAGGCCCTCCTTGGTTGGTGACAGAAGCACCAGATCATCAGCAAACAGTAGACATTTGACTTTGGATTCTAGTAGGGTGAGACCGGTGCTGCAGACTGTTCTAGTGCGCCGCGCCAATTCGTTGATATATATGTTGAAGAGGGTGGGGCTTAAGCTGCATCCCTGTCTCACCCCACGACCCTGTGTGAAGAAAATGTGTGTTTTTTTGCCAATTTTAACCGCACACTTGTTGTTTGTGTACATGGATTTTATAATGTCGTATGTTTTACCCCCAACACCACTTTCCATCAATTTGTATAGCAGACCTCCATGCCAAATTGAGTCGAGGCTTTTTTGAAATCAACAAAGCATGAGAAGACTTTGCCTTGTTTTGGGTTGTGTTGGTTGTCAATTAGTAGGTGAATACATGTCTGTTGTACGGTAATTTGGTAAAAAGTCAATTTGACATTGCTCAGTACATTGTGTTTCATTGAGGAAATGTACGAGTCTGCTGTTAATGATAATGCAGAGGATTTTCAAGGTTACTGTTGACGCATATTCACGTAGTTATTGGGGTCAAATTTGTCTCCACTTTTGTGGATTGGGGTGATCAGTCCTTGGTTCCAAATATTGGGGAAGATGCCAGAGCTAAGGACAATGTTAAAGAGTTTTAGTATAGCAATTGGAATTTGTTGTCTGTATATTTGATCATTTCATTAAGGATACCATCAACACCCACAGGCCTTTTTGGTTGGAGGGTTTTTATTTTGTCCTGTAACTCATTCAAGGTAATTGGAGAACATGTGGGTTCTGGTAGTCTTTAATAGTTGATTCTAGGATTTTGATTTGATCATGTATATGTTTTTGCTCTTTATTCTTTGTTATAGAGCCAAAAAGATTGGAGAGTGTTACCCATACACTCCATTTTGGATAGATATTATTTGTGTTGTTGTTTTTTAGTGTTTTCCAATTTTCCCAGAATTGGTTAGAGTCTATGGAGTCTTCAATTACATTGAGCTGATTTCTGACGTGTGTTCCTTCTTTTTCCGTGGTAGTGTATTTCTGTAATTGTTTTAGTGATTCACCATAGTGAAGGTGTAGACTCAGGTTTTCGGTCTCTATGTTTTTTGGTTGGACAGGTTTCTCAATTATTTTCTTAGATTTTTGCATCTTTATCAAACCATTGTCATTGTTGTTCATTTTCTTCGGTTTTCTATTTGAGATTTTTTAGATTTGATAGGGAAGCTGAGAGGTCAAATATACTGTTAAGATTTTCTACTGCCAAGTTTACACCTTCACTATTGCAGTGGAACATTTTACCTAGGAAGTTGTTTCTAAAAGGATTGAATTTGCTGTTGCCTAATTGTTTTTGGTAGGTTCCAAACTGCATTCCTTCCATCTATTAGCATTTCTTAATGTTACTCAGTTCCTTTGGCTTTGATGCCTCATGATTGAGTATTGCTCTGTTTCAAGTAGACTGTGATTTTGCTGTGGTCTGATAGGGTGTCCAGTGGGCTGACTGTGAACGCTCTGAGAGACTCTGGGTTGAGGTCAGTGATAAAGTAGTCTACAGTGCTACTGCCAAGAGATGAGCTATAGGTGAACCTACCATAGGAGTCCCCTCGAAGCCTCCATTGACTATTACATACCCCAGCGTGCGACAGAGCTGCAGGAGTTGTGACCCGTTTTTGTTGGTTATGTTGTTTTCATAGTGTGCCTAGGGGGGCATATGGGGAAGGAATGCTGTTCACCTGCAGGCAGGGTTTGTCCCCCTGTTGTGCTGAGGGTGTCAGGTTCTTGTCCAGTTCTGGCATTTAGGTCGCCACAGACTTAATAATGTCCCTGGGCCTGGAAATGATTGATTTCCCCCTCCAGGATGGAGAAGCTGTCTATTAAAGTATCGGGGATTCTAGTGGGGGATATAGGTAGCACACAGGAGGACATTTTCTCTGTTAAGATAATTTCCTTTTGAATTTCTAGCCAAAATGTAAAATGTTCCTGTTTTGATTAATTTAATGGAGTGAGTTAGGTCTGCTCTATACCAAATTAGCATTCCCCCTGAGTCCCTTCCCTTTTCACACCTGGTAGTTTGGTGGATGGGACTACCAGCTCTCTGTAACCTAAGAGGCAACCAGTGGGTCCGTCTCCGCTATACCATGTTTCTTGCAGGATGACAATGTCTGCATTACCGATTTCTTTGGTGAAGTCCGGGTTCCTGCTCTTTAGGCCAAAGCAGATGACTCAGGCCTTGGATATTCCAGGATGATATAGTGAAGGCTTTTTGTCCATAAAGTGTCCAATGTTGTTGGCCGTGTGGTTGGCTCAGGCCAGTAAGTGTGAGCAGAGCCTGCTGAGCATCTGGTACATGCCGTTGGCTTGGGCGAGTGTAAGAGTGGGGTTGGGCCTGTTTGCCGCCTCACTACCTGGGCGTATGTGTGACTTCAGTTGATGCCCTCTTTGCGGGGGTGGGGTGCATGGGTGGGCAGGAGTGGCATAGTCTGATCTGAGGGGCCTAAAATGGGTGTGGCATGGTTGATGTGGGGGTGTTGATTGGTTGGGGTGGGGGTGTGGATGTGTCTGGTGGGTGCTGTGTCTGGATGTAAGTCTCTTGGCGTGGGTCCTCTATGTGTAGGTCCACGGGGGGTCCTGCAGGTCTTGGAGGGTGTCCCGCTGGTCTGGTGGGTGTTTTGATCTGTTGCTCCTGTGTGAAGTGTTGGGGCTGCGTGTTGAGAGCGATGTCCTTTAGAGTCCGGGCAAGGGGCACTGCTGCCTTATTAGAGTGGACCTGGTCATAGAGGCTGTTCAAGTCCAGGTGGAGTGGTGGGCCAGGAAAACATTTGTGTTTTGAGGCACAGTCACGGAAATGCTTGCGTTTACCCGCTTATTGTAGCAGGGTGGAAGCTTTTCGTGGTAGCAGGGTGGAGATAACCACTTGTGCATTGGGGAAAGTAGAAGAAGCTTTTTCAATCCACTCCTTCAGTGCTGTGGCCACCCTTTCCTGCTGTGCTCTCAGGTCGTTTGTGCCTGTGTGTATTATTATGTGGCTAGGTGAGCCTAGTTTGTCCTCAGACAGAAGGTCTAGGGCGCACTGGGTTTTGGACACCAGAGTTTAGACACACTGTGTTTGGGAAAAAGTTTTTTTTCTTCTATATATTCCCATTTGAGTCCATGAAGGAGAACAATCTGTGTCTTGTGTTTGTTCTCAGTGGGTGTGGGGGGTTGTCAGGAGGGCTATCAGGGTGGGCTGACAGGGGGGTGCTCAGGGGGACTGAGAGCTGCTGGGCTTGGGGTTTTCTTTTTGTCTGTTCTGCTGTGATGTTGACTCTATGGTCAGGGTCTGGTGTGGACTGTTCTGCTGTGGTGTCGAGACTTTGTCCAGTGCTGAGGTGGGCTGTTCTGCTGCGGTCTCTGTGGGGATGGCACCTCCCTAGTGGGTTGTTCTCTGTCACATGCCATCCCCTCAACCTCTCCTCCAGCAGTCTGATCCTCTCCTCTAGTGCTTTGTTCTGCTTTGCTTCTGCTCTTTCTCCTGTTGAAGTTGTCTCACCACTGTCCCAGAGTGCAGATATGTCTCTCTCCACCTCCAGCTCTCCTGGTCTGGTTAAGGGTTGTTGTGCTGGACTGTTGTCTGGGTCTGTGCTGACTGGAGTGTAATCACCTGCTGTTCCAGCTCCACCTGCCTTACCTCCAGCTGGGTGAATTTATCCTTCATTTCAATGAGGGAGAAGTGCTCTGTACTGGGAGGTTGACTGTCTGCTGAGGGTTGCTCGTCGTGGGTTATATGATGAAGAGGTCTGGTCTGACCCGCTTGGGGTGGGGGTATCTTTATCAAGGGAGAGCTTCTCCTGCTGGCTAATTCTTTGATTAGGTGAAAGTCCAGCTGAAACTGTTTGGGGTTGCCCTGTACCAATACTGTTCCAGACTTATATAGATTTATGTTAGCTGACTCAGAGTCCTCGTTGTCAAGTATCCTGAGTTTCCACCCTCGTTAACTCACCCCTCTCTTAACAGAGGGGTAGTGTGCTAATATAGCACTGTGCCATGCCAGGGATGGTTTGTGTGGAGATAAGGTTGCTGATGTTCCCATTTTTGTAATAGTCAGCAAAAAGTGTCTCTTGATTTTCCCATAAGGAGCTTCATTTTGTGCTCTTTTCTTGCCTTATCATTCTTTACACTCACAGGGTACTGTATTTTTATTAACCTCTGAACAGCAGGAGGGAGCTTCTAAGGCCTCTCATTTGGTTGGGGTTAGACTAATTCGACTCTCCTGCCATTGTTGGGCTAATGGTCTTTGACACCTCTCACTTGACACGTCAGTGCTAGTTGAAGCTGTATCAAGTCAGTTCCAGGTTGGGTGGTGTTTTCAGGTTTCTGTTGTTTTCCAGAGAATTTGCTGTTTAGCATAATAATCCTTGGTGGTTGTGAATCTTTCAGGTGATTCCGTAATTCCGTCCAAAATCAGGTTGTAGGTTTTGAGTTTTGATTTGAATTTAGGGTTATGTTGTAGAGGGTAGCATCCTGTATGTGTTCCTGACAAAAAATCCAAGTTTAACTAACTCTAAATCTATCTTTTTTAAAGAAAATGCTGAAAAATGCAGGAGCTCATCTGATCATCTGATCATGACCTCTCTCTCTCTCTCTCTCTCTCCTTGTTAGCTAGCTAGCTTCTTTCAGGAGAGTCCCTAGCAACTGCCTAGCAACAGGTAAACAACTTAGCTAGCTAAGAAAACGGTATAATTTTATGAAAAAAATTTACTTTTTCAAAAGCCTTTCTTCTTTGTTTGCTGCTTGTTTGGTCTCCTATTCAGTCTTGCAGTTTTCTTTTGCTTTTTTTTCGATGTACTTTACTCTAAAAACCATGTAAAATTCAATATTTGTAGGAGCTCATCTTTTCAGCTGCTGCTGCTTAATTTGGAACTCCGGAACTCTCTCTCTCTCTCTCTCTCTGTCTCTTCTATATCTCTCTTTCCCCATTGGTTGTCTCCCATCCCAGTCCGTGCAGTGCAGTCTGACACGGGGCAGTGTGACACACACACTTGTCTGTCCCACCTTTCCCCCAACAGGCTTCAGGTGCGCCCACTCAGCCCCGAGAGCCAATTTCCATTATGGCAGGCTTTACATCACCCACACCAAGGCCACAAGGAAGGGCCATCCATCTCTCAGCAGTAGGGGAAGAAGTGGATTCATCTCCCCAGTGGTTGTGGGAGGGGGAACACATACAGTAGAAATGCATAGGGCTCTTTTATTTCATTTAAAATGGAGATAGCCATCAATGGCTGTATGGCCAATGCTGTCACAGAAGAGGCCTTGTATAGACTGGAGATGGGCTCTTTAGTATCTCTACGGGGGAAAGCAATATTCCACCGCTGCTGTTTTCATCACGACACCCCTACCCATGCACCCTACTTCCTCAATCACCTACGCGCTCCCTAATATTTACAAGAAGTATCAGCCGCACAAAATAATCAGTGGCACCGGTATCTCCGAGTGATTGGGCTGTAGTTAAACACACACACAGAGGGAATGCTGGGTAATTGATGCACCTTGATCTATGGACAAGATAAGCCTTCCCTCTATTGTTGTGACTCTGCGGGAAAAATAGGGAGCAAAACATATCTCGCTGACACAGAAAGACAGGCACTGGAAGTAAAGAAGGGGGGAAAAAAAGAGGAATGACAGGAACGAGATGCATGTCAAACGGGAAAGGAAGAACTTATCTCAATGTTTCCTGGGTCAAAATATCTAATGCGTTGATATGGGTTAGAGATGACATTGTTTTGCCCTTGGGGTTAATATACTAATAGACTTGGGAAAAATGACATAGTTCTGTCACAACTCTCCTGGTCCACTCACTGCACTCGATGAATGATGATTCATCAAGACATCTCCAGTAAACCACGTATCTCCACTCTCACTTTGTCTCTGTGTCTCTAACGCTATCTCCTCACACCTCACCTTCATGTCACCTCATATCCTGATCTGCAGACTGTTTAGACGGGCCTCGATGGGTGTCGTTCAGATTAATATTCTATGGCGCGTGCTTTCTGGCACAGCACCATCGATGTGGCCTTGCTGTTTATAGGTTCAAAAACTGCCGGCCCCAACAGTGACTATCCGCGAAATGCCAGCATCATTACTGAATCAGTTTTCATTAAAAACATTGTAGGGAACCTTCGGCTCAGCATCAATTAATTTGCATTGTGACTGGAGACATATTTTTTGTTTTACTTTGAGACACTTTGGACCAGAACAAAGCCCATATGTTAATAAAAATAAAAAACACACAGATATTCCTTCATATCCTGTCGCAACGTGTGTTTAGGGGGGGTACCACGGCTACATCACAGAGAGTTTAGGGGGGGACTCACCGACATCACCGAGAGAGTATTTCAACTCACCTAAGCGTTGATCGTTGCTCGTCTGTAGCGTGTCGTTTTTCTGTCACTGCTTTTGATGAATCGGTGATGATGGAACCCCCTCCTGCACCCCTCCCTCCCTCCACTTGCATCCCTCCGTTCCATAAACTCTCGTTTGAATGCTAACGCTAAACCCACCATGTCGCTCCGTCCACTTGACGGCGTAGGTGTGTTTTGACCTGACAAGCTCTCAGAGACAAAGAGCTGAAAGATTGAAGGCGTATGCCAGGTTTAGGCCTTTCAGGCCCCCTGTGGAGACGATATGGACAAGAGGACGAGACAGCTCAGCAACTTTTGAGGGATGAACTGGTCTAGCCACCCACTGCAGGCTTTTATTTGTGTGTGTGTGTGTGTGTGTGTGTCTGTGTGTGTGTGTGTGTGTGTGTGTGTGGTGTGTGTGTGTGGTGTGTGTGTGGTGTGTGTGTGTGTGTGTGTGTGTTGTGTGTGTGTGTGTGTGTGTGTGTGTGTGTGGTGTGTGTGTGTGTGTGTGTGTGTGTGTGTGTGTGTGTGTGTGTGTGTTGCATGCGTACATTCATTTGTGTTTGTGGTTGTGCATGCGTGTGTGTGTGTGTCTGCGCCTCCAATATACAGTAAAGTCTATCCCCTTAGCAGGCCCCCTCTTGCCAGGTGTAGTTACCCAGGCTATCCATCAGAGTACTGGGCCTCTCCCGTTGAAGTGCCCCCATCTTTGGCTCTGTCAGGCCAACCGCACACTGGGTTTGACTTCGTTTAGCCAAATCATATTTCACACTAGCTGTGTTGCGATACATTTTATGGCATTTTCGCTGATTATGCATTTCTTGGGCTTGCTTATAAGACCGGCACACACATGCACAAACACGCATGCAAACAAACACAGCCATTCTATGTCTGCATTGTTACTGTGTGCTTTAGGACGTTTCCAAAGTACATTTTCATCTCAACGTTTTTGAAGTTGCTGAACGTAGTTGTTATGACTCCTCTGGCTTCTACTGTGTCATTAGCAACATTACATTCCAATCTGCCAGGAGATTGGATAGCGAGGACAACTGGATAAGGCATCTAACTGTACTCTGTACACACACGCACGCTCACACACGCACACACACACATGAACACACACATACATTGTAGAGATTAGTGCCTTAACAAAGCAATAATGGACTTATTAGCCGAATCAGCACCCACGCCTGGACAGACCCCTCTATTACATAATGTTAGACCGTCAGACATGGCCCAAACAGGATTTACCTCAGGTAATCCCCCCCTCTCACCTTCCCTCTCTCTCTCGGATCTCTCTTCCCTCTCTCTCGGATCTCTCTCTCTCTCTCTCTCTCCCTCTCCCTCTCTACATGCACACTGTGGTATTTCAATATATGTATTCCAATAGATTAACAGGACGTGTACTCCGAGCATGCGCTGACCAACTGGCAAGTGTCTTCACTGACGTTTTCAACCTGTCCCTTACTGAGTCTGTAATACCAACATGTTTCAAGCAGACCACCATAGTCCCTGTGCCCAAGAACACTAAGGTAACCTGCCTAAATGACTACCGACCTGTAGCACTCACATCTGTAGCCATAAAGTGGTTTGAAAGGCTGGTCATGGCTCACATCAACACCATTATCCCAGAAACCCTAGAGCCACTCCAATTTGCATACCGTCCCAACAGATCTACAGATGATTCAATCTCTATTGCACTCCACACTGCCCTTTCTCACCTGGACAAAAGGAAAACCTACGTGAGAATGCAATCCATTGACTACAGCTCAGTGTTCAACACCATAGTGGACCCTGGAACTAAACACCTCCCTATGTAACTGGATCCTTGACTTCCTGACGGGCCGCCCCCCAGGTGGTAAGGGTAGGTAACAACACATCTGCCATGCTGATCCTCAACACGGAGGCCCCTCATGGGTGCGTGCTCAGTCCCCTCCTGTACTCCCTGTTCACTCATGACTGCATGGCCAAGCACGGCTCCAACACCATCATTAATTTTGCCGACGACACAACATTGGTAGGCCTGACAACGATGAGACAGCCTATAGGGAGGAGGTCAGAGACCTGGCCGTGTGGTGCCAGGATAACAACCTATCCCTCAACGTGATCAAGACAAAGGAGATGATTGTGGACTACAGGAAAAGGAGGACCGAGCACGCCCCCATTCTCATCGAGGGGGCTGTAGTGGAGCAGGTTGAGAGCTTCAAGTTTCTTGGTGTCCACATCACCAACAAACTAGAATGGTCCAAACACACCAAGACAGTGGTGAAGAGGGCACGACAAAACCTATTCCCCCTCAGGAAACTGAAAAGATTTGGCATGGCTCCTCAGATCCTCAAAAAGTTATACAGCTGCACCATCGAGAGCATCCTGACTGGATGCATCACTGCCTGGAATGACAACTGTTCCGCAAGGCAATACAGAGGGTAGTATGTATGGCCCAGTACATCACTGGGGCCAAGCTTCCTGCCATCCAGGGCTCTATACCAGGCGGTGTCAGAGGAAGGCCCTAAACATTGTCAAAGACTCCAGCCACCCTCGTCATAGACTGTTCTCTCTGCTACCGCACGGCAAGCAGTACCGGAGCGCCAAGTCTAGATCCAAAAGGCTTCTTAACAGCTTCTACCCCCAAGCTATAAGACTTCTGAACATGTAATCAAATGGCTACCCAGACTATTGGCATCCTCCCCTCCTCTTTTACACTGCTGCTACTCTCTGTTTATTATCTATGCATAGTTACTATAACTCTACCTACATGTACATATTACCTCAATTACCTCAATTAACCAGTGCCCCCGCACATTGACTCTGTAGCGGTACCCCCCTGTATATTGCCTCGCTACTGTTATTTTACTGCTGCTCTTTAATAATTTATTTATTTATTTATTTAAATGTTTTACTTATCTTTTTTTTTTATTAACACTTATGTTTCTTAAAACTGCATTGTTGGTTAAGGGCTTGTAAGTAAGCATTTCACTCTAAGGTCTACACCTTTTGTATTCGGCACATGTGACAAATAACATTTGATTTGAATTGAGATATGGGAGTTCCTAAAATATATATTTTTAATTAATTCTTTGTGGGTCTGTGTAGTCTGAGGGAAATGTGTGTCTATAATATGGTCATACATTTGGCAGGAGGTTAGGAAGTGCATCTCAGTTTCCACCTCATTTTGTGGGCAGTGTGCACATAGCCTGTCTTCTCTCGAGAGCCAGGTCTGCATTCGATGGCCTTTCTCAATAGCAAGGCTATGCTCACATTTGTTGTTTGTGTACATGGATTTTATAATGTTGTATGTTTTTCCCCCACCACCACTTTCCATCAATTTGAATAGCAGACACTCATGCCAAATTGAGTCAAAATCATTTTTGAAATCAACAAAACATGAGGAAACTTTGCCTTTGTTTTGGTTTGTTTGTCACTTATGGTGTGCATGGTGAGTACGTGGTCTGTCGTACGTAATTTGGTAAAAAGCCAATTTGACATTTGCTCAGTATATTGTTTTCACTGAGGAAATGTACGAGTCTGCTGTTCATGATAATGCAGAGGATTTTCCAACGGTTGCTGTTGACACATAACCCACAGCAGTTATTTGGGTCAAATTTGTCTCTACTTTTGTGGATTGGGGGATCAGTCCTTGAATCCAAATAAGGATGATGTTTAAGTGTAGCAAATTGCAATTTGTGGTCTGTATTTTTTATAATTTCATTTAGGATTCCATCAACACCACAGGCCCTTTTTTGTTTGTAAAGTTTTTATTTGGTCCTGTAGTTCATTCAATGTAATTGTAGAATCCAGTGGGTTCTGGTAGTTTTTAATAGTTGATTCTAAGATGTGTAGTTGATCATGTATATGTTTTTGCTGTTTGCTCTTTGTTATAAGGCCAAAAAGATTGGAGAAGTGGTTTATCAATGCATCTCCATTTTGGAAAGATAACTCTTCGTGTTTTTGTTTGTTTAGTGTTTTCCAATTTTCCTAGAAATTGTTAGATTCTATGGATTTTTCAATTACATTGAGCAGATTATCTCTCTCTCTGTCTGTCTATCTCTATCTCTCGCTCGCTCTCTCTCTCTCTCTTTTTCTCTCCATGAGCAACGTGATTTATTCAGGTAATATACTCTCATCATCATCACCTAATAAGATTCCCTGGCGCTGCCGGGGAGGGAAAGGTCACAGGATTAGGTAAACATGCATTTTAATCAAAATCTCATATTAAATGGTCTGGTTTCATTATCATTATCTCTTGTTTTAGTGTGTCACATCTAGGTTTGTGACAGTCATGACATTTTATCAGCCGATTATTGTCATGCAAAAGACTGCCTGTCTCACGGTGATTGACTGTTAATTAGCATAAACACGTTTGGCATCTCCAGGCCTCCACGCGTACAATCCGCTGATGCACGCCATTGGAACGTCTACACTTTAAAAAGCCTAATAAATACATGTTATGTACACCGTCACAATAATTCCATGATTTATTTGTGTCAGGTCTAAAGAAACATTATAATATGAAGAACATTTATTTCAGAAGAACAGATTTTGAGTTGTCATATTACTGGCAGTATGCTCGTTCATTTAGCTGACTAGATATGCTTATAAGTCCTGTGCCATTATTTTATATGATATGATTTTAATGTAAGAAGAATAATATTGATCTTAAATGAATAAAAAAAAAATTATATTGTTCCCGTTACGGAGCGAGCACACAAATGAAGTGGCTATGTTGATGGTAAATGGGATCCTTTGAAACAGGTCCTATAATGCTAGATTGAGAGTTATTTGGCAACTTTAGTTGTGAATGATACCAACCGTAGAATGTCTTAGAAATCAAAACATGCATGGTGTGACTATAGACTTTTGCTGATTTGAGAAAGTAGCAAAAAAAAGCTAGGTCTTTATGTTCCTTTCCTCGGGCCGCATAGCTGTTCTCTCATCAGGTGATCCTATTTTCACCCATCAGACTATTCTCAATTGAATCCCGTCTTTACTAACATGTCACATTTGTTGGCCCACTATCAAATGGGCAGGAACAGGGGCAGGAACAGGGGTAGGAACAGGGGCAGGAACAGGGGCAGGAACAGGGGCAGGAACAGGGGAAGGAACAGGGGCAGGAACAGGGGCAGGAACCGGGGCAGGAACAGGGGCAGGCACAGGGGCAGGAACAGGGGCAGGGGGAAAAATCCATGTCATCTGTATGCACTGAATAGCCGTGCGCTTTCCCGCCGGTCCATTTTGTAGGTGACTTATTTATTTTTAGCGGAGCATGTGCTTAATATGAGCAGCTCAGAAATAAATATTACAACACTTATTTCACTCCACGCAACAACCACTGTTTGAGGAGCATGTTCTCGCTGCTCGACAGGTGACATTCCGCCCAAATGATGTGTGCCATGGGCTCTCCAACCTTGTTTGTGCAGCTACCCAGTGCTTCATTTGGGAAACCAAGTGAAATCTATTCGGGAAACATCAATAGTTGCATGTTTTCACAACGAAACCTATTTCACTAAACTGTTGACAGCCCGGCTGCGCGCTCCAGAAAGGAATAAAGGAGAGAGACGAGGAGATGGAAACGCACGGTGCTGAGATATTCTGTATAGCTAAAGGTAATGTGTCACCCAATTTATTATGACATTTTTTTTCTTCAAACCTTATTACTAGACTATTCAAAATCAAATACAATTTTTTTTCTGCCATTCGTAATATGCGGTAGGCTATGTATTGTACAATCCTAATTTTAATTCTGTTTTTTTGGGGGGGGGGGGCTTTGGCTCATGAGCTCTACTATACGTGTGAGTGTTTTGAATGAATCATCACCTTAGAAAGCGCTGTCGATTTCGTTGTGTTAGGCTTCGAAACAACATCCACCACGACCGTGTTTTACACTGTTTCAACCTGTTGTTGAACTTCTTTCCTCAAATTGATCATCACAGGGAGGTGAGTTTTAAAAAGTACGATCGGCCTACTGTTTTGATGATTTGATGAAGTGTTTGATGGGATTTTTGATTGCACTTGCATTGATGCCAGAGTGGTTAGAGGGAAACTAGAGCCTCATTTTACTACGGTCATATCTCATGACCGCCGGTGTAGCGGTAGTATGGTCACCACAACAGCACTACTCACATCACATTTTGGGGGTGTGACTCAAAGACGGAAGGGGGAAGGTGCCTGGAATGGCTAGTGGCCTCTGAGAGAAGGGGGCAGCAGAGAGGTATGGAGAGAGAAAAATAGTGATGAGAGAGAGTGACATCGATCTGTAGAGAGACGTAAATAGAAATTGGGAAAGACATAAGGAATGGAGATAGAGACAGAGAGAGAAACTATATCGGGTATTCCATCAATATGGGATGGAAGTTGTGATGGGAGTTGAAACATGCTTGACTCTCTCCCCGTCTCTTTCTTTCTCCATTCAATCCCTTTCTCTTTCTATGTCGATCTCTCTCTCTCTCGATATTCCCTCTGCACACTTCATCTCTTAAATGGATACTCTCTTTTTCCCTTGTCACTATTTTACACTGTGCACACAGTACTACTTACACTACTACTTACACACTACTATATACACACTACTAAATCCGCGCCAAGCTTACACACTACTACTTACACAATACTGCATACACAATACTGCATATACACTACTAAACTCGACAAAAAAGAAATGTCCTCTGACTGTCAACTGCATTTATTTTCAGCAAACTTAACATGTGTAAATATTTGTATGAACATAACAAGATTCAACAACTGAGACATAAACTGAACAAGTTCCACAGACATGTGACTAACAGAAATTGAATAATGTGTCCCTGAACAAAGGGGGGGTCAAAATCAAAGTAACAGTCAGTGTCTGGTGTGGCCACCAGCTGCATTAAGAACTGCAGTGCATCTCCTCCTCATGGACTACACCAAATTTGCCAGTTCTTGCTGTGAGATGTTACTCCACTCTTCCACCAAGGCACCTGCAAGTTCATGGACATTTCTGGGGGGAATGGCCCTAGCCCTCATTAGCCGATTCAACAGGCCCCAGATGTACTCAATGGGATTGAGATCCAGGCTCTTCACTGGCCATGGCAGAACACTGACATTCCTGTCTTGCAGGAAATCACGCACAGAATGAGAAGTATGGCTGGTGGCATTGTCATGCTGGAGGGTCATGTCAGGATGAGCCTGCAGGAAGGGTACCACATGAGGGAGGAGGATGTCTTCCCTGTAACGCACAGCATTGAGATTGCCTGCAATGACAACAAGCTCAGTCCGATGATGCTGTGATACACCGCCCCAGAACATGACGGACCCTCCACCTCCAAAATTCGATCCGCTCCAGAGTACAGGCCTCAGTGTAACGCTCATCTCCTTCGACGATAAACGCAAATCCGACCATCACCCCTGGTGAGACAAAACTGTGACTCGTCAGTGAAGAGCACTTTTTGCCAGTCTGTCTGGTCCAGCGACGGTGGGTTTGTGCCCATAGGCGACGTTGTTGCCGGTGTTGTCTGGTGTGGACTTGTCTTTCAACAGGCCTACAAGCCTCTCAGTCCAGCCTCTCTCAGCTATTGCGGACAGTCTGAGCACTGATAGAGGGATGTGCATTCCTGGTGTAACTCGGGCAGTTGTTGTTGTCATCCTGTACCTGTCCGCGCGTGTGTGTGCAGGTGTTGATACCATGGTCTGCCACCTGTGATGCCGATGGCGATCAGACTGTCCGTCTGTCTCCTGTAGCGCTGTCTTAGGCGTCTCACAGTATGGACATTGCAATTTGTTGCCCTGGCCACATCTGCAGTCCTCATGCCTCCCTGCAACATGCCTAAGGCACGTTCACACAGATGAGCAGAGACTCATGGGCATCTTTTTGGTGTGTTTTTTCAGAGTCTGTAGAAAGGCCTCTTTAGTGTTCTAAAGTTTCAGAACTGTAACCTTAATTGCCTACCGTCTGTAAGCTGTTAGTTTCTTAACGACCGTTCCACAGGTGCATGTTCATTAATTGTTAATGGTTCATTGAACAAGCATGGGAAACAGTGTTTAAACCCTTTATACAATGAAGCTCTGTGAAGTTATATGGATTTTCGGAATATCTTTGAGACGCAGGGTCCTGAAAAGGGAACCATTATTTTTTTTTACATATGCACTACTACTTACACACTACTACATACACACTACTATTTACACACTTCTACATACACACTACTACATACACACTACTATATGACTACTATACATATGCACTACTACTTACACTACTACTTATGCACTATAGTTACACTACTACTATCTACACCCTACTACAAACACACTACTACATGCACTATACATACACCCTACTATCTACAAAACCTATACTTACACACTACTACATACACACTATATTTACACACTTCTACATACACACTACTACATCACACTACTCATATGCACTACTACATATGCACTACTACTTAACTACTACTTATGCACTACTAGTTACACTACTACTATCTACACCACTACTACAAAACATCACTACAATGCACTACTACATACACCCTACTATCTACACACTAAACAACACACTACTATCTACACACTACAACATACACACTACTATCTACACACTACTAATCTACACACTACTACTTACACACTACATACACACTACTACATACACACTACTATCTACACACTACTACATATGCACTACTACATACATATCACTACTTACAACTACTACTTCCACACTACTACTTCCACAACTACTACATATGCACTACTACATACGTACTACTATTTCCACACTACTACTTCCACACTACTACTTCCACACTACTACTTCACACTACTACTTCCAACACTATACTTCACACTACTACTTCCACACTACTACTTACACACTACTATTCCACACTACCTACTTCCACACTACTATACACACTACTTACATATGCATACTACATACGTACTACTGTTACACACTACTACTTCCACACTACTACTTCCACACTACTACTTCCACACTACTACTTCCAACTACTATTCCACACTACTAATCTACACACACACTACTACATATGACTACTACTACATACGTACTACTACATCCACACTACTACTTCCACACTACTACTTCCACAACTACTATCTACAATACTACTCCCACATCACTACTTCCACACTACTACTTCCATCACTACTATCTAACACTACTACTTCCAACTACTACTTCCACACTACTACTTCCCACACTATTACTTCACTACTTACTTACAACTACTACTTTCCACCCTATACTTCACACTACTACTCCACACATACTACTTACACACTACTACTTACACACACTAACACACTATCTTACACACTACTTCTTTCCACACTACTATTACACACTACTACTTACACACTACTACTACACACTACTAGCTACATCACTACACATCGTACTACTACTTACACACTACTACTTCCACACTACTACTTCCACACTACTACTTCCACACTACTACTTCCACACTACTACTTCCACACTACTATCTACACACTACTACTATGCACTACTACATACGTACTACTACTTACACACTACTACTTCCACACTACTACTTCCACACTAACTACTTCCAACACTACTATCTACACACTACTACATATTGCACTACTACTTCCACACTACTACTTACCACACTACTACTTTCCACACTACTACTCCACACTACTACTTACACACCTACTCTCCACATAATACTTCCACACTACTACTTACACACTACTACTTCCACACTACTACTTCCACACAACTTACTTCTCACACTACTATCTACACACTTACTACATATGCACTACTACATACGTACTAACTACTCAACACTAACTACTTACACACTACTACTTCCACACTACTACTTCAACACAACTACTACTACACACTACTACTCACACTACTACTTCACACTACTACTTCCACACTCTACTTCACACTACTACTACACACTACATCACACTACTATCTACACACGACTACATATGCACTACTACATACGTACTACTACTTACACACTACTACTTACACACTACTATTCCACACTACTATCTACACACTACTACTTACCCATACTACTTACACACTACTATCTACACACTACTACTTCCACACTACTACTTCCCACACTACTTATCTACACCACTACTATCTACACCTACTACAATGTGCACTACTACATACGTACTACTACTTACACACTATCCTTCACACTACTACTTCCACACTACTATCTACACACTACTACTTCCACACTACTACGTACACACTACTACACACTACTACATACATGTACACACATCAATTACTCTAAATCTCCATAGAAATCACTGAATCTGATTGATTCCCTCACCTCTCATATGCTTGTGGCCTGGACTTCTGACGGGATTGATTTAATAACAAATGTAATAACCTACCCAGCAATGTTCTATTAAAATCTGGAATGGGCATCACACTGAAGGTGGAGTAATGCATTCGAAAACAGTTATTTTGACTCAAAATAAATGTCAAAAACGGAAAGATAAGAGGGGACGCTAAATATCACCAACATGTATTCCAGACAGTGGACGTGATTTAATTAAAAGAAAACAAATTATCTTCTAATTTAAGGCGATTCACTCTTCCTCTCCTCAGCCGCCACTATCTGTTTACAATTTTAGTTTTCTCATTTACCCCCTTATACATCCCAATAAGATTCAATCACCCCGTTCAGAGAGTATTTCTATGTCGTTTAGCATTAGCCAGCCTATTTATTGTTAATTTACAGTCATGGGGTTTGCAATTAGTGTCACACTTCTATCTCTTGCGTTCACCGCAATTAAGACAGGGGCGCTCATGTGTATAGCTGAGGGCCCCTAAATATATAATTAATAGGGTGCGGTATACATAGACGTTCACGTTGTGTGCATGCTGATGAGTTTTTGTTTATTAAATGCTGCTGTCTCATTTGGAGAGAGAGCGAGAGAGAGCAAGAGAGAGAGAGTGGAAAAAGAGAGACAGAGACAAAGACTTGCAGAGACTTTTCGAGAAAGGCCACCGAAAGGCAGACCTGGCTCTCAAGAGAAGACAAGCTATGTGCAGACTGCCCAACAAAATGAATTGGAAACTAAGCTGCACTTCCTAACCTCCTGCCAAATGTATGACCATAATAGAGACACATACTTCCATCCGATTACAAAGACCCTCAAATAATTTGAAAACCCAATCAAATTTTAATAAACTCCAATATCTCTTGGGTGAAATACCACAGTGTGCMATCACATGAGCAAGATTTGTGACCTGTTGCCACAAGAAAAGGTTGATTTATTTTCCCTTTTGTACTTTTTGCACATCATTACAACACTGTATGTAGGCATAATATGACATTTGCAATGTCTTTATTCTTTTGGAACTTTTGTAAAGTGTAATGTTCACTGTTTTTATTGTTAATTTCACTTTTGTTTATTATCTATTTCGCTTGCTTTGGCAATGTAAACATATGTTTCCCATGCCCATAAAGCCCCTTAAATTGAATTGAATTGAATTGAGAGAGAACATGTAAGAGAGACAGAGACACAGAGACTGTGAATGGTGAATGGCTTTGATGGATGTGGTATAAGGCACAGTTTAGATTAAGCAAGCCCTGTATGAAAGCCAACAATTTTATTTTGATTTTTTTTAGACGTTTTTTTCCCTTCTAATTCATAGTTGAATGGAAGTACTTGATTGACTTTTGTTTGTTACACAATCTTGTGTTTGTTACACAATGGAACAGTTTAATCAGCCCTTCTTGGAAGACAAAAGTTACATGTATGCACTTAGCTAGGTACAAAGGATAATATGTTTTGGTGTGCTTTGAAAGGCTTAGGTGTGTGTGTGTGTGCGCGCATGTGTGCTAGACTATGCTCTTATGTGTGTGTGCGTGTGTGCATGTGTGTGCATGTGTGCTAGTGTGTTCTAGTGTGTGTGTCTACGCCTCTCTGTAGGCCTATTGGTTTTCTGTTTCATGATTCACTCTTCCCATATAGGGTATTTACTGAAAAAAATGTGTATCCCGTTGACCACAGGCGGCACATTCGTAGCTCACAGCCATACAACATGACATTTACAGCAGTGATTGGTAGTTCATATACAGTTCACACACATCATGTTTTCTCATCCCGGAACATATGGCATCTTTACAGTGAAGGTCTCTCTCTCTCTCTCTCTCTCTCTTTGTCTCTCTCTCTCATTCAATAAACCCTTTGCTTCCAAACTTTACTCGACCAACCGTGACAAAACGATGTGTGGTTGTTGAGCTGCACAAATCAGGAAATGGCTATGAGAAAATAGCTCAACGGTTGAAAATGTCCATTTCCACTATCAGGGCAATAATAAAGAAGTTTAAAGCAACTGGAGATGTCAACAATCGGCCAAGAAGASGACGTGTGTCTATATTGAYTGGTGGATCTGTGATGATGTGGGGCTGTTTTTCTTCCAAAGGCCCTGGACAACTTGTTAGGATACACTTGTTAGGMTACATGGTATCATGGACTATCRTCAAGTACCAGAAGATATTGAATCAAAACCTGACTGCCTCTGCTAGGAAGCTTAAACTGGGCCGTGGTTGGATCTTCCAGCAGGACAGTGATCCAAAGCACACCTCAAAATCAAMACMMAAATGGTTCACTGACCACAGAATCAACGTTTTTCCATGGCCATCCCAGTCCCCTGACCTAAATCCCATAGAAAACCTGTGGGATGAGCTGAAGAGGAGATGGCCATGGACCTCGGAATCTGAAGGATCTGGAGAGAATCTGTAACGGAGGAATGGTCACAGATCCCTTTCCTTGTGTGCTCCAACCACATTACGCATTCTAGGAGAAGACACAGAGCTGTTATCTTGGCAAAAGGGGGTTGCACAAAGTATTGAATGAAGGGGTGCCAATAATTGTGGCATGCATGTATTTGAAACAAATATTTGTTTTATGATAAGAATGTATTTTTTTCTTTCAATTATTTTACTTTAACTAAAGGTTAGATTTTTGTTAATATTTTGAATGAAAGACCAAGACTAATTTTGCTCATATTTACCAAGAGTGCCAATATTAGTGGAGGGCACTAAAGACATAGTTCAGCCAAATGACAAAATCACATATTRGCTTCCCTATCCCATTAAGTGTACTATGGAACATGTATGACAGCAATCTATGCTTTGGTTTTCTTTACCTGCCCACTATCTCAAAATTCTAACTTTGTAGCAGTTGTGTCCAAAAGGAAACCAATATGTAATTTTGTAAAATGTTATTTAAAAAAAAAAATTCTGCTTCCTCTCTTCTGCTTTCAATACATGTTATCTATCTGTCACATACACTTGCTTGTATTACAATGTGTTTCCCTAGGCTGTTTGAGAGATGTTGTGATGTTGAATACAGATCTACCCACCTCCGGGCCTGTAGTTACATAATAGCCATCCAAGTAGAAAAGTAGGTCTTCTCGAAGTCAGAACGGCCCATAGGGCAGGAGCCTATCTGCACTGGATACGAATTACAGTCATGTTGTCCCACATTTATGATAGCTTGTTGTTGACTCTTTTATTTGTTGGAGTAGACAGACAAAATAGATGTCCATGCGATGTGTTTTCTTTAACTGAAATGCCCTACAGTCAAATGTAACACTTTTCACCATGGTTTTATGTCATCTTATCTCGATGTGTTTGAATGAAAGGCTCGGACACGMTATCCCTAGTGACATCGGCTGCGTTACTGAACTAGTGTTGGCTTGCGCAGATGGTCTGACTCTGTCGTTGTGGCGTCGTCTCTTTTAGTCACTCTTTTCTCTTCCTCGTGGAATAACAAAGGATGATTGGTGCCTCTGTGCGTTTTCCCCAGGGTARCATCATGCAATGGCGGCACTCATTTGCCTCCTCTTAACTCTCATCTGATTTAAATTCCATCTCGAGCCGTCCCGCCAATTRCTAGTGACCAGATATCGTATGACCGCGCGTGGGCCGAGTTTAGAAACAATGGAGATTCGTGATGACGAAACGACACCGGCACACGCCTTTCAGTCCGTCCCCTTGCTGGACTTCTCGGACCACGTTACGTCAGAAATGATGCCTGTAATGTTGTCTTCTCTTCTGAAAACATACATTCATGGATAGATTGCTTAGGGCCACAAATCATTGATGTCATTAACTTGGCTGTACGTATGCATAGAGTAGCCCGACCAAAGCCTGTCTTTCTCCTCGTCAGAGCCTAGGTCAAGCCCCTTGTGCAATTTATAAGAACATTTAGGGTGGCAGGTAGCCTAGTGGTTAGAGTGTTGTGCCAGTAACTGAAAGGTTGCTAGATCAAATCCCTAAACTGACAAGGTAAAAATCTGTCGTTCTGCCCCTGAACAAGGCAGTTAAGGCAGCCACTGTTCCTAGGATGTCATTGTAAGTAAGAATTTGTTCTTAACTGACTTGCCTAGTTATATTAAAAAATATATAATGTTCTTACTGTACTCTCCTACCTCACTAGCTTTGAAGTAAACTGAGAAAATATCAGGGGATTCATTTTTATCCCTAGGACTTTGATGACACTCACACCAAAGTGGCAGTGTGCACCACTAAAGCAAACATTGGAATAAGCATGCTTGATCGAGGGTTAATGGATGGGATTTGAATAGTTTGCACCCCAAATAAGCTGCTAGTTCTTGTTAGCATTTGGCTGTGCCAGGAAACATACACATGCGTGATTCACACACTCTCATACGCACACAGACACACACACACACACACATACACACACGCACACACAAACACACAGTTCACTGGTTTCTTCTGTCGTTTCACAAATACACCGCTTCCTTGTCTGCTCTCAGAGTAGATTCAATGCAACAATGAATATTTATTTGATTACATTTTTTTTTTTTATCATTTAACCTTCATGTAACCAGACATATGAGTTCAAAATAAGATGAGTTGCCTTGCCAAACTAAGAAATAATAGAATTGAGCTGTGCTCTCTGAGAAACTATCCTCAGAAAAACATTTTTGTGGGGAGTTTGAGTTTTCTACCCTTTTGTCTATCCCTGTATTGACCTTACCGTGAAGGTGAGATTAGTGGACCGTTCCATTGTCTTTGGCCCCAGGGGGTGTCTGGGGGACTGTCCCACTGCGAGGGTTCAGCTCCACGGAGAGTTCAGACAGGAGCGTGTAACACCGCAGATTAAGGTAATATCATGAATGGCCGATGCACACCTGATAGGATTACACTGTGTTGTCGCCAAGGCGAATGGAACCGCGGCGAGATTGACCTTCTCATTGGGCCGAGACACGAGGAGGAGGGCATGGGCTGGCTCCTTGAAGAAACAAAAAACAATGGATTATTAATGAGATGGTGAATATAAATGCATATATTAGATTGTTTAAAATGTACANAGGGCATGGGCTGGCTCCTTGAAGAAACAAAAAACAATGGATTATTAATGAGATGGTGAATATAAATGCATATATTAGATTGTTTAAAATGTACATGTTCAAAAGGAGTCATTGGCTGCTTTTTGTATGCCTCAAATCCCTGCGGTTCTGTTAAGTGAGGGATAGACGTTCAGTCTAATACAATTGACAGTATACAGTTGAAGTCGGAAGTTTACATACACCTTAGCCAAATACATTTAAACTCAGTTTTTCACAATTCCTGACATTTAATCCTAGTAAAAATCCCCTGTTTTAGGATCACCACTTTATTTTAAGAATGTGAAATGTCAGAATAATAGTAGAGAGAATGATTTATTTCAGATTTTATTTATTTCATCACATTCCCAGTGGGTCAGAAGTTTACATACACTCAATTAGTATTTGGTAGCATTGCCTTGAAATGTGTTTAACTTGGGTCAAACGTTACGGGTAGCCTTCCAGAAGCTTCCCACAATAAGTTGGATGAATTTTGGCCCATTCCTCCTGACAGAGCTGGTGTAACTGAGTCAGGTTTTTAGGCCTCCTTGCTCGCACACACTTTTTCAGTTCTGCCCACAAATGTTCTATAGGATTGAGGTCAGGGCTTTGTGATGGCCACTCCAATACCTTGACTTTGTTGTCCTTAAGCCATTTTGCCACAACTTTGGAAGTATGCTTAGGGTCAATGTCCATTTGGAAGACCCATTTGCGGCCAAGCTTTAACTTCCTGACTGATGTCTTGAGGTATTGCTTCAATATATCCACCTAATTTCCGTTCCTCATGATGCCATCTATTTTGTGCACCACTCCCTCCTGCAGCAAAGCACCCCCACAACATGATGCTGCCACCCCCATGCTTCACAGTTAGGATGGTGTTCTTCGACTTACAAGCCTCCCCCTTTTTCCTCCAAATATAACGATAGTCATTATGGCCAAACAGTTCTATTTTTTTTAATCAGACCAGTGGACATTTTTCCAAAACGTACGATCTCTGTCCCTATGTGCAGTTGCAAACCGTAGTCTGGCTTTTTTATGGCGGTTTTGGAGCAGTGGCTTCTTCCTTGCTGAGCGGCCTTTCAGGTTATGTCGATATAGGACTCGTTTTACTGTGAATAAAGATACTTTTGTACCTGTTTCCTCCAGCATCTTCACAAGGTCCTTTGCTGTTGTTCTGGGATTGATTTGCACTTTTTGCACCAAAGTACGTTCATCTCTAGGAGACAGAACGCGTCTCCTTCCTGAGCGGTATGACGGCTGCATGGTCCCATGGATTGTATACTTTCGTACTATTGTTTGTACAGATGAACGTGGTACCTTCAGGTGTTTGGAAATTGCTCCCAAGGATGAACCAGACTTGTGGAGGTCTACAATTTATTTTCTGAGGTCTTGGTAGATTTATTTTGATTTTCCCATGATGACAAGCAAAGAGGCACTGAGTTTGAAGGTAGGCCTTGAAATACATCCACAGGTACACCTCCAATTGACTCAGATGATGCCAATTAGCCTATCAGAAGCTTCTAAAGCCATGACATCATTTTCTGGAATTTTACAAGCTGTTTAAAAGCACAGTCAACTTAGTGCATGTAAACTTCTGACACTGGAATTGTGATACAGTGAATTATAAGTGAAATAATCTGTCTGTAAACAATTGTTGGACAAATTACTTGTGTCATGCACGAAGTAGATGACCTAACCGACTTGCCAAAACTATAGTTTTGTAACAAAAAATGTGTGGAGTGGTTGAAAAATGAGTTTTAATGACTCCAACCTAAGTGTATGTAAACTTCCGACTTCAACTGTATGTATCAGGGCTCAGGAGAAGATCCAGATGCAGACAGTTTCTAAGTAAGTTTATACAGAAACGGGGTCAGGCAAAGGACAGGTCAAGCGTAGGCAGAGGCCATTAGTCCAGAGCAGAGTCCAACATTTACAGAACGGCAGACAGGCTCAGGGTCAGGGCAAGCAGAGGTCAGTTATCCAGGGGGGTGTGACAAGGTGCAGATCGGCAGGCAGACTCAGGGTCAGGCCTGGCAGAATGGTCAAAACCAGGAAAACTAGAAAACTGGAATTAGAGAAAGACAGGAGCACGGGAAAAAGCTGGTAGGCTTGATGAAACAAAATTAACTGGCAACAGACAAACAGAGAACACAGGTATAAGTACACTGGGGGTAATGGGTAAGATTGGCGACTCCTGGAGGGGAGTGGAGACAAGAACAAAGACAGGCCGAAACAGATCCGGGTGTGACAATATGCATACGGTTTGTTCTGGGATATTCTGCAGATCGATCCTTATTTTATCTTCTGCAATTTGTCACATACACAGATTTTCAGATGTTAAAGCAGGTGAGGCGAAATTCTTGTGTTTCTGGCTCCAGCAGTGCAGTCAATGTCAATTGTAAAATACTAATATACAAATAATCCCAAGAAGAAGGGAAAAAATGAGAGAAAAAGAACAAGAAACAAGAAATTAGGAAATATCGTAACGTGCAATGTTAGAGTCCGGAATATAAATGTGTGGCGTATAGCCAGTATGGACAATACATAGGTAGGGACAATATATAGTCAAAATGGGTTTGTCTGTTTGATTTCTTTGTCTAACTGTGTACAAATGTTGACATTTTCATACCCTGTATTACTGGACGTACGGTAAATAGAAAAGACAGTATCAGGTGTGCATATATTGTGTGTTATATTGTGTGTTATATTGTGTATAATATCGTATATCAACAGCAATCAACAGCAACAGGTGTTTGTACATTGTAAGGGAGCATATGAGCAGAATATGCATAAAAGACATAATGAAAATGCACCAGCAATTTTCCATTGAAAAAAAAAAGAATCAAAAGGGGGGAGAGAGAAAGAAGAATAACATGTATTTATGACAAGGGGAGAGAGGGTGGTAGTACAGCTAGCTGTATAGCTTATCGGTTACATTCAGAATATTATATAAATCCAGTTGCTTTGCACTATTTTCATGCTATTCAGGGCATTAG
>NW_019957574.1:307540-318747 GCF_002910315.2 Salvelinus sp. IW2-2015
ACACACACCGCACACACACACAGATGGACACATACACACACACACACGTCACCCCTTTTCACCTTTATTTTGTCTCTGCGCAGAGCCAGAATGAAGACCCAGTGGGATGAATGAATGGGACCGCGGGCTCATTGTGAATGGAATATACAGTTTATACAGGGCAAGCCATGAAACTGCATTGCATACTGTGTCTGTCTCAAAGCGTATTTCAGCTATATGTTGCTAGTCATTCTAATGTTACCTCTATTTTCTCTCTCTTCCTTCTGACCACCTTCAATTTGAATACCTTCGATAGGTAAGTCAATCAACCATGTCACTTCATTTGGTATTTTAGATCCATGGAAATGCTTTTAGTTCGTTGGTACTATATCCTTCACAATAGATTCAAATTAAGATCACTTTATCGTTCATTTGCACACAAGGTCCGACCAAAAGGTGACTTCTGCTTTTCACCCAAGAYCTCCGAAAGACACACATGCATGGTTCCTCTCAACCATTATGCTGGACACACATGCACACACACAGCTCCTCGAGGCAGTTTGGAGAAAATGTCTGTTTCCTCCTGTGACAGCCCCAAAGACAGTTCGGGCGACCTTTTCAAAGCACTCCGAAGCACTCCTTCACAATAACTGTCATTCACACCCCGGTAATACTACCTACACAATCGCTATGATAATTTACCCTTTTCTCCTCACCTTGAACTATCTATATCGCTATTGAAACGCTGTAATGTCACCCGAGGCATTTGAGTGTGGATGTGGGCGAATGTGGGCAATTGGGGACCTTTCAGATAGCTCGTAGTGTAAGGAATGATTATATGTGTAAGCCCTGCTCTGTTTGCTTTGTAGATAGATGCTCTCGGCTCTGTGCAGAAAATGGGTTTACGCAGCAGGCCAAAGGAGGACTTGGAGAGACACGCAGCTTGGATATTTATTAGACTCCTCTCGCTCTCTTTCCTGACGGAGGGACTACCGTAGTTGTTCTTCCTCGCACTAACACCCACTTCCTTTTGTCCTACTAGCACTGTATTCACTGAGAGCTGCTTTATTTACYTGACTGTGATTGGTTGTCTTACCAACCTTAGTTCAATGCACTGACTGTAAAGTAGCACTGGATWAGAGGGCCTGCTAAATGACCAAAAGGTACATGTAAATCAGYGGAGGCTGCTGAGGGGAGRACGGCTCATCATAACGGCTGGGACGGAGCGAATGGAATGGCATCAAACAAATCAAATCAAATTGTATTTGTCACATGCGCCTTATACAACAGGTATAACGTGAAATGCTTACTTGCAAGCCCTTAACCAACAATGCAGTTCAAGAAATAGAGTTAATAAAAGATTTACTAAATAAACTAAAGTAAAAAAATATATATAATAATAATTGGATTAAAAAGTAACACAATAAATGTACGTAACAATAATGAGGCTATATACACTGTACTGAGTCAATGTGTGGGGGTGCAGCTTTATAACTTTTTGAGGATCTGGGGACCCATGCCAAATCTTTTCAGTCTCTTGAGGGGGAAAACATGTTGTCGTGCCCTCTTCACCACTGTCTTCGTGTGTTTGGACAATGATAGTTTGTTGGTGACACCAAGGAACTTGAAACTCACGCCCCGCTCCACTACAGTCCCGTCAATGTTAATGCGGAACTCTCTCTCTCAATGTGAGCAAGACAAAGGAGCTGATCGTGGACTATAGGAAAGGGTTCCTATAGTCCACGATCAGCTCCTTTGTCTTGCTCACATTGAGAGAGAGGTTGTTGTCCTGGCACCACACTGCCAGGTCTCTGACCTTCTCCCTATAGGCTGTCTCATCGTTGTCGGTGATTAGGCCTACCGTCTGTTGTGTCGTCAGGAAACATAATGATGGTGTTGGAGTCGTGCTTGACCACACAGTCGTGGGTGAACAGGGAGTACAGGAGGGGACTGAGCACGCACMCCTGAGGGTTCCCGGTGTTGAKGATCAGCGTAGCATATGTGTTGTTRCCTACCCTTATCACCTGGGGGYGGCCYGTCAKGAAGTCCAGGATCCAGTTGCAGAGRGAGGTGTTTAGTCCCAGGGTCCTTAGCTTAGTGATGAGCTTTGTGGGCACTACTGTGTTGAACGCTGAGCTGTAGTCAATGAACAGCATTCTCACAAGGTGTTTCTGGAGTGTGATTGAGATTGTGTCATCTGTGGATCTGTTGGGGTGGTATGTGTGAGTGTATGGTTTCTGGCATGATGGTGTTGATGTGAGCCATGACCAGCCTTTCAAAGCACTTCATGACTACCAACTTGAGTGCTACGGGGTGGTAATTATTTAGGCTGGTTACCTTCTCTTTCTTGGGCACAGGGACTATGGGGGTCTGTTTGAAATATGCAGGTATTACGGACTCGGCCAGGGAGAGGTTAAAAATGTCAGTGAAGACACTTGCCAGTTGGTCCGCGCATGCTTTGAGTACACGTCCTGGTAATCCGTCTGGCCCCACGCATTTTTGAATGTTGACCTGTTTATTAAAGATCTTGTTCGGCTACGGAGAGTGTGATCACACAGTCGTCCGGAACAGCCAGTGCTCTCATGCATGCTTCATTGTTTCTTACCTCAAAGCGAACATAAAAGGCATTTCGCTCGTCTGGTAGGCTCGCGTCACTGGGCAGCTCGCGGCTGAGTTTCCCTTTTATAGTCCAAAATAGTTTTCAAGCCCTGCCACATCGGATGTAGTAGTGTAGTAGGATTAAATCTTAGTCCTGTATTGATGCTTTGCCTGTTTGATGGTTCTTCTGAGGGCATAGCAGGATTTCTTATAAGCTTCCGGATTAGTGTCCCGCTCCTAGCAGCGCTAGCCTTTAGTTTTATGCGGATGTTGCCTGTTATCCATGGCTTCTGGTTGGGAAATGTATGCACGGTCATTGTGGGGACGACGTCGTTGATGCACTTATTGATGAAGCCGGTGACTGAGGTGGTATACTCATCAATGCCATTGGATGAATCCCCGAATATATTCCAGTCTGTGCTCGCAATAAAGTCCTGAAGTGAACACTTCTGTATTGAGAAAGTCACTGCTACTTCCTGCTTTAGTTTTTTCTTGTTAGCAGGAATCAGGAGAATTATGGTCAGATTTGCCAAATGGAGGGCGAGGGAGAGCTTTGTGTGCATCTCTGTGTGTGGAGTAAAGGTGGTCTAGAGTTTTTTYCCCCTCTGGTTGCACATGTGACATGCTGGTAGAAATGWGATAAAACTGATTTAAGTTTGCCTGTATTAAAGTCCCGGCCACTAGGAGCCCCGCTTCTGGATGAGCATTTTCCTGTTTTCTTRTGGCCTTACAGATGTTTGAGTGTRGTTTTAGTGCCAGCACTGGTTTGTGATGGTAAATAGACAGCTACGAATAATATAGATGTGAACTCTCTAGGTAGATAGTGTGGTCTACAGCTTATCATGAGGTATTCTACCTCGGGCGAGYAATACCTCGAGACTTAGTCACACACCTTCGCCCCTCGTCTTACCAGATGTAGCTGCTCTATCCTGCCGAAACACGGAGAAGCCAGCCAGCTCTACATTATCCGTGTCGTTGTTCAGCCAAGTCTCGGTGAAACATAAGATRTAAAAAAATGTTATGTCCTGTTCGTAGGATAGTCTTAATCGTAAATCGTCCAGTTTGTTTTCCAATGATTGCACGTTGGCCAATAATATCAAGGGTAGTGGTGGTTTACTCACTCGCTGACAAATTCTCTGGGATTCGAATTCTCCCCTGCATTTCCATCTTTTCTTCACACGAATGACAGGGATTTGGGCCTGGTCTCCAGGAAGCAGTATATCCTTCGCGTCGGACTCTTTAAAGAAAACATATTTGTCCAGTTCGAGGTTCTGATGTCCAGAAACACACACCAACCACACACTTCTCTTTCTTTTCTGTTGTAATGTTACTGATTGACACGCAAAGGTCGACATCTTAATTACCCACAATTCTCATAGTGGGCATGGCCCAATTAATGAGAGTTTGATCATTTACTTTAACTGTCCCTTGTATCTTTAGTGGAGGGGGACATTGATTGTGGTGACATCACCATGGGCTTGGCATAATGTAAGTGTGCACTATGCTCGTGCACGGTGTACTGTATTTTTGTATACCTTTATTTAACCAGTAAAGTGAATTAAGAAACAAATCTCATTCTCAATCATGGCCTGGCAAGWGGTAAAGGACAGTATGTCCATTGAGAAACTGGAAGAGTTAGGGTATTGGTCTAGGGCAGTGGTGCAGTGGTTCCCAAACTTTTTATAGTCCCTTTTTATAGGCAGCACCCTCTCAAATGTAGTTTTTTGCCATCATTGTAAGCCTGCCACACACACACACACTACATGATACAATTATTAAACATAGGAATGAGTGTGAGTTTTCGTCACAACCCGGCTTGTGGGATGTGACAAAGAGCTCTTATAGGACCAGGGCACAAATAATAATGTAATCATAATCAATAGTTTTGCTCTTTATTTAACCATCTTACATATAAAACCTAATTTGTTCATTGAAAATGGTGAATAACTCACCACAGGTTAATGAGAAGGGTGTGCTTGAAAGGATGCACATAACTCTGCAATGTTGGGTTGTATTGGAGAGAGTCTCAGTCTTAAATAATGTTCCAGACACAGTCTGTGCCTATATTTAGTTTTCATGCTAGCGAGGGCCGAGAATCCACTCTCACATAGGTACGTGGTTGCAAAGGGCATCAGTGTCTTAACCGCACGATTTGCCAAGGCAGGATACTCTGAGCGCAGCCCAATCCAGAAATCTGGCAGTGACTTCTGAATAAATTCAATTTTCACAGAACCGCTTGTTACAATTTCGATGAGGCTCTCTTGTTCAGATATCGGTAAGTGGACTGGATGCAGGGCCATGAAAGGTATAACGAATCCAGTTGTTTGTGTCATCCGTTTTGGGAAAGTACCTGCGTAATTGTGCACCCAACTCACTCAGGTGCTTCGCTATATCAYATTTGACATTGTCCGTAAGTTTGAGTTCATTTGCACACAAAAAATCATACAATGATGGAAAGACCTGTAWGTTGTCTTTATTAATGCAGACAGAAAATAGCTCCAACTTCTTAATCATAGCCTCAAATTTGTCCCGCACATTGAATATAGTTACGGAGAGTCCCTGTCATCCTAGATTTAGATCAGGCGAGAARAAACATCACCCAGATAGGCCAGTTGTGTGAGAAACTCATCATGCAAGCGGTCAGACAAGTGACAATGATGGTCAGTAAAGAAAACTTCTCAATTTAAAAAAGTGTCAATACTTTGCCCCTTGATAACCAGTGCACTTMTGTATGTTGTAAAAGCGCTGTCCATATCATTGCATAGTGCAGGGGCCTTGCTTTAACAAAGTTAACCATTTTCACTGTAGTGTCCAAAACATCTTTCAAGCTGTCAGGCATTCCCTTGGCAGCAAGAGCCTCTCGGTGGATGCTGCAGTGTACCCAAGTGGCGTTGGGAGCAACTGCTTGTACGAGCGTTACCACTCCACTATGTCTCCCTGTCATGGCTTTTGCGCCATCAGTRCAGATACCAACATGAGCAGCAGCTACATTTGGCTACATACGGACCGTTAGTGGAATTCCCGCGAGAGAGTAACGGTTAATGTGATTGGATGTTGATTATTTTACTAGGCTACCTGTATTTGACATTGTGTTGTTATTTTGCTGAACGCTATAAGGTTTAATTTTATTTTTGGCAGTGAAAYGAGGCTACTCAGGTGATAAAAAAAACGTGTACTTTTTTTTACATTTAAACAAAAATGTGAATCTCATTTTTATTTGGCGTACCCCCAACGGCATTGCGCGTACCCTGTTTGGGAATACCTGGTCTAGGTTATTGGTCTATTTTCATTCAATTTGGAGCTGGATCTATTTAATTTATTTAACATTTATTTAACTAGTCAGTTAAGAACAAATTCTTATTTACAATGACCGGGGAACAGTGGGTTAACTGCCTTATTCAGGGGCAGAACAACAGAGCCAGCAACCACTAGGCTACCTGCCGTCCCATCTAGAGCTGTTTGGGAGTGGTAGGGACGCCGTGAGAGTGCTGGTATTGTAAATGACTTTACTGAGTAGTTTTGTTAGATTTGGAGCTGGATCGAAATTACATATCAGAGTAGTAGGGACCGTGTGAGCCCCTGCGAGTGTGCAGAAAGGTTTTTGGTCTGCATTGTGAATTTGTGTTTGATGGATTGGTTGTACAATGGACTCGCGCAAAGAGTCAAATGTGTCCCTTTCCTTTCGGCCCACTTTGGGTGTTGACACTTCCTGCCACCTGGAGTTCGTCCCAAATAGYGCCCTATTATTTTCACAGTGCACTACTTTTGACGAGAACTMTACGTGCCCTGGTCAAAAGTARTGCACTATAAMGGAATAGGATTCCATTGSGACGCAGACACTGGTTCCACTGCTAAAAGCCCTGCTAATAGTGTGTTCCTTTTTCACCAACCATCTTGCCTCAACCACTGWAAGAAAAGTACAAAATGGCTGAAACATGAAACAGACAAACAAATTCAAAGTAAAAGGAATAGAGAAAGAAARGAAATGGGTGAACAAGACAACGGATGACGATAAAAACCCAGCTTCAAATCACATGTGCATGTCAAGATGCAAGTGTTTTTGTCCACTCCCAAACATTTTCGGCAAATCACATCTACTGTATCCTTACTCGAACCCCATTCCCGATGACAACTGAGAGACAGACCTTCCACGGCACGGCTGAAATCCATCTCCCAAACGACCACATTGATCAGGCCGAGCTCCTYCTCACGTCCACATCTATAATATACTGTCTTAACTTAACTCTCTGAGCCAGGCGAGAGTTGACAGTGTCAATGCAAAACTGTTTACCCATTTATGTACACCATCACGCCATCCCTTATTTATACAGTGGCGGGGTTATCATGTACATTTTCTTACCTGTCAGTCACACACCAGGGCTTCGGCAAAGGATCAGTGGGGGAGACAGGGGGTAAGGGGAGGTGAGAATGGATTGGCGCGATTGAGGCAGACAGCCGTGTTTTATGGCGCCCGGGTTCTGAAGTGGCGGGCGTCAAGAATGAAGCGTATCGACACACCCGCCATCGCTCAAGCCAGCCGTCGCTGCGCCCTGACAGGTCGACGGGTGTGTGCGCRTGTGCGTCGACGGGTGTGTGCGCTGGCACATAATTGCACACACTCGCACATTAACATGCCATTGGCCGAGAACGGTAAAGGCAGCCCGATCCAAAAAACAAAACGATCTGTTTGTTGCATTCTGTTAGGCTCCCTCCTGTCTCTCTCTCGCTCTCTGTCTCCTGTTTCCTGCTCAACATAGCATCTCTACCCCTCTCTCCTCCTCTCTCTCTCTTTCTCTGTCTCTCTCTCTCACTCTCTTTCTCTCTCTTTCATTAGTGCTGGAGAGAGGTTCAAGGGCGGAGAGTTGAGTGGTGATTGATCTAAAGGAAGATATGTCTCTCTAGCCCTCCGTCCTCCCCCTCCCCTCTCCTCATCTCCTCCCTCCATTCTGCTATCTCCAGCCAGGCCTATTACAGCACATAGATCCAGCCATCCCACCTAAGTCAAGGTGATGGAGGGCCATGTCTGCCTTACTGTCCTCTGTTGGGGGAGGAAGAGAGATAGAGGCAGAAAGAGAGAGGGCAGCGAGAGCCCACGAGAAGAGAGACGAGAGAGAGAGATGGATGGAAGGAGTAGGAGAAGAGAGAGAAGAAGAGAGAGAGAGAGAGAGAGAGAGAGAGAGAGAGAGAGAGAGAGAGAGAGAGGACAATCTGTGCTAGACAGAGTTTGGGCCTCTGCCATGGGTTGACTGGTTACGGGCAGGCAGGCAGAGATGACCATAATAAAGCTGAGGTTTCAGGGCCAGACTATTGAGGTGCATACAGATCATCTCAGCGTTCACACATACTCTACTAAAATAAATGCATTGTGTACGTGTTGAGTTGTGTGTGTTCATGTGTGTGGGTGTGTGTGTGTGTGTGTGTGTACATCTTAAATCAAACAATGTGTGAGTTTGAATGACAATCATCATTTTCCCTTGATATTTTGAACCATGTCCAATGTGTATTGGTTGAATCTTTCCGTCACTGTACTCTAGTACTTGCTGCTTCGTACAACCCCAGTGTACCGATCTCCCAGAGGCTGACGTAAGCTTAATAGTCCACTACCACCACTCACATCCAGAGGATAGATAAAAACTGAATAATTTACTGGACGAGTGGATGGGGAGTGGGAGAAGAGGAGGATGAGGGAGGAGAGTTAACTCGTTTGGTTCCTCTCTCAAAATGAATGTCCTCATCACGGACCGGGGAGTCCCTATATAGTGCACTACTTTTGACCAGGGCCCATAGGGTTAGCTCATCTGGTCAAAAGTATTGCACTACATAGGGAATAAGGTGCCGTGTAGGAGGTGGCCTCCGTGCGCAGCATCCGGGACCCCATGAGTGTSCGTGTCAGTCACCGCAGTGCTTTAGCGTGTTAATGATGACTAGCGGAGCACAGCGGTCTGCTCAGAGCTACAGCAGAGCCACAGGCAGCAGCAGGCTGTCTCTCAGAGGAGAGGGAGGAAAGGAGGGGTGGAAGAGAGGAGGCAGAGAGAGAGAGGCGAGGAAGCGGGGGAAGATAGGCAGAGAGAGGGAGAGAGAAAGTGGGGGGCATGGGGGGGGGGAGGAGAACACCGGGCGAGAGGGAGGGGTAGAGAAGAATAAAGACAGGAGAAAGAGGGTGAAAGAGGGATGGAGATGGGCATAAAGCAAGGGAGAAAGTGAAATTTCAAATCAAATCAAATCAAATCAAATTTTATTAGTCAACATATCCACATGCGTTAGCAGGACTGTTAATACGCGAGTTGTAGCGGGAAATGCTCTGTCGCTTTCTTAGTTCCGGGACAAGGTGCCAGTAAATAACCATACAAGTAATCTAACCTAACATTCCACACAACACTACCTTAAGCACCACACACAAAGTGGTAAAGGGATAAAGAATAATGCTACATAAGAACGATATATGAACTGAGTTGGTGTACACGAACGGCCACTCGGCAGATGCACTAGAGGTATACGAGTACGGTCTAGTCTATTCTTACATATGAGATTGAGTACTCGTAGGGTCATGTAAACATAAAAGTGGCATAGTTTATAAGTGGCTAGTGGTACATGTATTACATAAAGATCGGCAAGCATGCAGTAGATGATTATAGAGTACAGTAATATACATATGAGATGGGTAATGTAGGGTAATCGTAAACACTTAACTTCAGCCTGGCATTGTTTAAAGTGGCTCTAGTGGTAAGCTTTTTACCATAATTTCCATCAAATTCCCATATTTTTTTAAGTGGCGGAGTTGAGTCAGTAATGTTGAGCCAGCCCGCTAAATGTTAGTGGTTGTGCTTGTTAACAACCAGGGTCTGATGCCTTGAGATAATGAAGCTGTTTTTTTTCAGTCTCTCTGGTCCCTGCTTTGATGCAGCTACTGACACTTCGCCTTCTGGATGATAGCGGGGATGAACAGGCAGATGGCTTTTGGGTGGTTGTTGTCCTTGACCTCTTATCTTTATTTGGCCTTTACCTGTGACCTATCCGGGTGGGTGTTTTAGGTGTCGACTGGAAGGGCAGGTAGTTTTGCCCCTGGTGAGAGGTGTCGTTCTGCAGCACCTCACTACCCGGTTCGTGTGCGAAGGAGCCGGTTACGGTTGTGGTTGACGGAGCAGGTTGCCCCGTAGCATGGCGCAGCTGATACATGCCCTGGACAGGCATTGCTCTCCGAGTTCCTGTGCACCCTGTTAGAGATCTTAGTTAATTGTGAGTGCTTTTGGTGACAAAGTCCGAATTCTTCAAGCCTCCTGCAGGTCTTAGAAAGAGTCGCCTCTTGCTGCGCCTTCTTCACATACTTGTCTTTTGTCTTTTGTGTTGTGTGTGGTATCCAAATTTCAAGTTGTCCGTGATGTGTTACAACGAGGACTTTAAAAACTTTTCCACCTTCTTCCACTATTTTGACTCTCGTTTGATGCTGGATAGGGGGTGCTTTTCCCTCTGTCTGTTTCTGAAAGTGCCCCAACACCACATCTCGCATCTTAGTTTTTGGTTGACCGGTTGAGTGTGAGGTTTATTTTTTCCTGACACACACTCGAGGCTCCTTCATCCGCCTCCCCTGTAGGCCGTCTTTCGTCGTTGTTGGTAATATTCAGGGGCCTACCACTGTAAGTAGTGTCCATTTCCCTCTGTCTTTAATACTTTGATGATTTTGATTGGAGGCGTGCATTTGCGTCTCACGCAGTCCGTGGGTGAAGCCGGGAGTTTTACATGGTGAGAGGCCTTGCTTCAGATTAAACGCACCTCATTGTGGGGACCCGGCCAGTGTTGAGGATCAGCGGGTGAAGATTTGTTTACCCTGATGCCTCCTCAACACGCTGGGGGCGGCCCGTCAGGAAGTCCACGGACCCAGTTGCACAGGCGGGTCGCGAACCCAGTGTCTCCGAGCTTGATGACGATTTGAGGGTACTTATGGTGTCTATAAATGCTGAGCTTTAATCGTTATGAGATCGGACATTCACTTATTCTCAGCACTCATCGTTGTCCAGATGGGCTTAGGCAGTGTGCAGTGTGGTTCGATTCGTCGTCTGTGGACCTATGGGTTCGTAATCGCAATTGAGGGGGGCTCTAGGGTGTCCGTATGCGATTTGTGAGTGATTGGTCCTGTGACTTTAGTCTGCTCAAGCACTTCATGATACGGAATGTGAGTGGCTACGTTGGGCGCGTAGTTCGTTTAGCTCAGTTACCTAGCTTTCTTGGCGAACAGAACAATGGTGGCCCTCTTCGAAGCATGTGGGAACAGCAAGACGGGATAACGGATTTGATTGAACTATGCTCCGTTAAACATCACCAAGCCACCTGGTTCTGGCCGCATGCCTCTGAGACTGCGGCTGGTGAAAATCCGTCTGGGCCTTTGGCAAAAAAGCCTTCTCCCCCCTCCCCCCTCCCCTTTTTTTGGGGGCGAAGTGGGGTTTACACACGTTTAAATGTTTTTATTTACTCACTCTCTTGGCTGCAAGTGAAGGTAGAGTCCCGAGGTTTTGGTATGGTGGTGTTCCCGTGTCAGTGCACTGTATGGTCCTCAAAAAGCGGGCAAAAAAGTTGTTTAGGTTCCTGTCTGGGAGCAAGACATTTCCTGGTCCGCGCGACGGGGCTGTTTTCTT
>NW_019957574.1:318772-356067 GCF_002910315.2 Salvelinus sp. IW2-2015
TAGAGAGATTGTGTGGATAGAACAGTCGTCCGGACAGCCAGTGCTCTCATGCATGCTTCATTGTTTCTCTTACCTCAAGCGAACATAAAGCTTTCGCTCGTTCTGGTAGGCTCGCGTACTGGGCAGCTCGCGCTGAGTTCCCCCTTTTATAGTCCAGAAATAGTTTTCAAGCCTGCCACATCGGATGTAGTAGTGTCGTAGGATTAACTCTTAGTCTGATTCGATGCTTTGCTGTTTGATGGTTCTTCTGAGGGCATAGCAGGATTCTTTATAAGCTTGCGGATTAGTGTCCCGCTCCTAGCCAGCGCCTAGCATTAGTTTTTATGCCGGATGTTGCCTGTTATCCATGGCTTCTGGTTCGGGAAATGTATGCAGCGGTCATTGTGGGACGACGTCGTTGATGCACTTATTGATGAAAGCTCGGTGACTGAGGTTGGTATAACTCATCAATGCCATTGGATGAATCCCCGAAATATAATTCCATCTGTGCTGCGCAAGTAAAGTCCTGAAGTGAACACTTCTGTATGAGAAAGTCACCTGCTACTTCCTGCTTTAGTTTTTTCTTGTTAAGCAGGAATCAGGAGATTATGGTCAGATGTTGCCAAATGGAAGGGCGAGGGAGAGCTTTGTGTGCATCTCTGTGTGTGGAGTAAAGGTGGTCTAGAGTTTTTTCCCCTCTGGTTGCACATGTGACATGCTGGTAGAAATTGTGAATAAAACTGATTTAAGTTTGCTGTAATTAAACGTCCCGGCACTAAGGGAGCCTCCGCTTCCTGGAATGAGCATGTTTCCTGTTTTCTTGTGGCTTAACAGATGTTGAGTGTAAGTTTTAGTGGCAGCACTGGTTTGTGATGGGTAATAGACAGCTACGAATAATATAAGATGTGAATCCTCAGGTAGATAGTGTGGTCTAAACAGCTTATCATGAGGTATTCTACCTCGGGCGAGTAATACCTCGAGACTTAGTCACACACCTTCGCTCCCTCCTTACCCAGATGTAGCTGCTCTATCCTGCCGAAACACGGAGAGCCAGCCAAGCTCTAACAATTATCCGTGTCGTTGTTCAGCCCGAGTCCGGTGGAAACATAAGATGTAAAAAAATGTTATTCCTGTTCGTAGGATAGTCTTAATCGTAATCGTCACGTTTGTTTTCCAATGATTGCACGTTGGCCCAATAATCATCAAAGGTAGTGGTGGCTTTACTCACGTCGCTGACAAATTCCCTCTGGGATTCGAATTCTCCCCTGCATTTCCATCTTTTCTTCACACGAATGGACAGGAATTTGGGCCTGGTTCCCCGGAAGCCAGTATATCCTTTCGCGTCGGACTCTTAAGAAAAACCTATTTGTCCAGTTTCGAGGTTCTGATTGTCCAGAAACCACAACACCAACGCACACACTTCTCTTTCTTTCTGTTTGTAATGTTCTGAATTGACACGCAAAGGTCGACATCTTAATTACCCACAATTCTCATAGTGGGCATGGCCCAATTAATTGAGAGTTTGATCATTTACTTTAACTGTCCTTGTTTTCTTTAGTTGGGATGGGGACATTGATTGTGGTGACCTCACCATTGGGCTTGGCGATAATGTAAGTGGTGCACTAATGCTCGTGCACGGTGTACTGTATTTTTGTATACCTTTATTTAACCAGTAAAGTGAATTAAGAAACAAATCTGCATTCCTCAAATCATGCTGGCAAGTGGGTAAGGAACAGTTATGTCCATTGAGAAACTGAAGAGTTAGGGTATTGGTCTAGGGCAGTGTGCAGTGGTTCCCAAACTTTTTATAGGTCCCTTTTTATAGGTCAGCCCCGCTTCAATGTAGTTTTTTGCCATCTTGTAAAGCTGCCCCAACACACACCACTACATGATACAATTATAAACATAGGAATGAGTGTGAGTTTTTCGTCACAACCCGGCTCGTGGAAGGTGACAAAAGAGCTCTTATAGGACCAGGGCACAAATAAATAATATCATAATAATCAATAGTTTTGCTCTTTATTTAACCATCTACATATAACTTAATTTGTTCATTGAAAATGGTGAATAACTCACCACAGGTTAATGAGAAGGGTGTGCTTGAAAAGGTGCACATAACTCTGCAATGTTGGGGTTGTATTGGAGAGAGTCTCAGTCATTAAATAATGTTCCAGACACAGTCTGTGCCTATATTTAGTTTTCATGCTAGCGAGGGCCGACGAATCCACTCTCCACATAGGTACGTGCGTTGCAAAGGGCATCAGTGTCTTAACCGCAACGATTTGCCAAGCAGGATACTCTGAGCCGCAGCCCAATCTAGAAATTTCTGGCAGTGATTCTGAATAACATTCAATTTTCACAGAAAAGCCGCTTGTTACAATTTCGATGAGGCTCTCTTGTTCAGAATATCGGTAAGTGGCTCGGATGCATGGCCATGAAAGGTATAACGAATCCAGTGTTTTGTGTATCCGTTTTGGGAAAGTACTCTGCCGTAATTGTGCACCCAACTGCACTCAGTGCTTCGCTATATCATATTTGACTGACATTGTCCGTAAGTTTTGAGTTCATTTGCACACAAAAAATCATACAATATGGAAAGACCTGTAAGTTGTCTTTATTAATGCAGACGAAAATAGCTCCAACTTCTTAATCATAGCTCTAAATTTGTCCCGACATTGACATATAGTTTACGGGAGAGTCCCTTGTCAATCCTAAGATTTAGATCAGTGCGGAAGAAAGAAAACTATCACCAGATAGGCCAGTTGTGTGAGAAACTCAATCATGCAAGCGGTCCAACAAGTGACCAATGAATGGTCAGTAAAGGAAAACTTCTCACATTTAAAAAAGTGTCAATACTTTGCCCCTTGATAACGCAGTTGCACTTCTGTATGTTGTAAAAGCCGCTGTCCATATCATTGCATAGTGCAGGGGCCTTGCTTTAACAAAGGTTAACCATTTTGTCACTGTAGTGTCCCAAAACAATCTTTCAGGAAGCTTCAGGTCCACTTCCCTTGGCAGCAAGGAGCCTCTCCGGGTGGATGCTGCAGTGTAACCCAAGTGGCGTTGGGAAGCAACTGCTTGTCACGAGCGTTACCACCTCCACTTAGGGTTCGTCCCTGTCCATGGCTTTTGCGCCATCAGTGCAGATATTCAACATGACAAGCAGCTACATTTGGCTACATAGCGACGTTTAGTGGAATTCCCGTCCGGGAAGAGTAACGGTTAATGTGATTTGGCATGTGATTATTTTTACTAGAGCTACCGTGTGTATGACATTTGGTGTTGTTAATTTGCTGAACGCTATAAGGTTTTACGAATTTTATTTTGTGGCAGTGTCTGAAATGCAGGCTTACCTCAGGTTGATAAAAAAAACGTTGTACTTTTTTTTACATTTTAAACAAAGAATGTGAATCTCATTTTACTTTGGCGTACCCCCAACGGCATTTGCCGCGTTACACCTGTTGGGAATACCTGCGTCTAGTTCTGGTCTATTTCATTCAATTTGGAGTGGATCTATTTAATTTATTTTAACATTTATTTAACTAGTCAGTATAAGAACAAATTCTTATTTACAATGACCGGGGCAACAGTGGGCGTTAAAACTGCCTTATCAGGGGCAGAACAACAGACAGCCAGCACCACTAGGCTACCCTTGCCGTCCCATCTAGAGCTGTTTGGAGTGAGGTAGGCGACGCGTGGAGTGCTGGTATTGTACAATGACCTTTACTTGAGTAGTTTTGTTAGGATTTGAGCTGGATCGAAATTACATATCAGAGTAGTAGGGACCGTGTGAGCCCCTGCGAGTGTGCAGAAAGGTTTTTGGTCTGCATTGTGAATTTGTGTTTTTGATGGATTGGTTGTAACAATGGACTCGCGCAAAGAGTCAAATGTGTCCCTTTCCTTTCGGCCCACTTTGGGTGTTGACACTTCCTGCCACCTGGAGTTCGTCCCAAATAGCTGCCCTATTATTTTCACAGTGCACTTACTTTTGACGAGCTATACTGTGCCCTGTCAAAAGTAGTGCACTATAACGGAATAGGAATTCCATTGCGACGCAGACACTGGTTCCACTGCTAAAAGCCCTGCTAAATAGTGTGTTCCTTTTTTCACCAAACCATCTTGCCTCAACCACTGTAAGAAAAGTACAAAAATGGCTGAAACATGAAACAGACAAACAAATTCAAAGTAAAAGGAATAGAGAAGAAAGGAAATGGGTGAAAGACAACGGATGACGATAAAAACCCAGCTTTCAAATCACATGTGCATGTCAAGATGCAATGTTTTTGTTCCACTCCCAAACATTTTCGGCAAATCACATCTACTGTATCCTTACTCGAACCCCATTCCCGATTGACAACTGAGAGACAGACCTTCCACGGCAACGGCTGAAATCCATCTCCCAAACGACCACATTTGATCAGGCCGAGCTCCTCCTCCACGTCCAATCTATAATATACTGTCTTAACTTAACTCTCTGAGCCAGGCGAGAGTTGACAGTGTCAATGCAAACACTGGTTTACCCATTTATGTACACCATCACGCATCCCTTATTTATACAGTGGCGGGGTTATCATGTACATTTTCTTAACCTGTCAGTCACACACCAGGGCTTCGGCAAAGGATCCAGTGGGGGAGACAGGGGTAAGGGGAGGTGAGAATGGATTGGCGCGATTGAGGCAGACAGCCGTGTTTTATGGCGCCCGGTTCTTGAAGTGGCGGGCGTCAAGAATGAAGCGTATCGACACCCCGCCATCGCTCAAGCCAGCCGTCGCTGCGCCCTGACAGGTCGACGGGGTGTTGCGCGTGTGCGTCGACGGGTGTGTGCGCTGGCACATAATTGCACACACTCGCACATTAACATGCCATTGGCCGAGAACGGTAAAGGCAGCCCGATCCAAAAAAACAAAAACGATCTGTTTTGTTGCTTCTGTTAGGCTCCCTCCTGTCTCTCTCTCGCTTCTCTGTCTCCTGTTTCCTGCTCAAACATAGCATCTCTACCCTCTCTCCTCCTCTCTCTCTCTTTCTCTGTCTCTCTCTCTCTCTCTTTCTCTCTCTTTCATTAGTTGCTGGAGGAGAGGTTCAAAGGCGGAGAGTTTGAGTGGTGATTGATCTAAAGGAAAGATATGTCTCTCTAGCCCTCCGTCCTCCCCCTCCCCTCTCCTCATCTCCTCTCCATTCTGCTATCTCCAGCCAGGCCTATTACCAGCACCATAGATCCAGCCATCCACCTAAGTCCAAGGTGATGGAGGGCCATGTCTGCCTTACTGTCCTCTTGTTGGGGGAGGAAGAGAGATAGAGGCAGAAAGAGAGAGGGCACGAGAGCCCACGAGAGAGAGAGAGAGAGAGAGATGGATGGGAAGGAGTAGAGAGAGAGAGAAGAAGAGAGAGAGAGAGAGAGAGAGAGAGAGAGAGAGAGAGAGAGAGAGAGCGAGAGAGAGAGAGGAGAGGAGAGAGAGAGAGAGAGAGCAGAGAGAGAGAGAGAGAGAGAGAGAGAGAGAGAGAGAGAGAGAGGAGAGAGAGAGAGAGAAGAGAGAGAGAGAGGAAGAGAGAGGACAATCTGTGCTAGACAGAGTTTGGGCCTCTGCCATGGGTTGACTGGTTACGGGCAGGCAGGCAGAGATGACCATAATAAAGCTGAGGTTTCAGGGCCAGACTATTGAGGTGCATACAGATCATTCAGCGTTCACACATACTCTACTAAAATAACATGCATTGTGTACGTGTTGAGTTGTGTGTGTTCATGTGTGTTGGGTGTGTGTGTGTGTGTGTGTGTACATCTTAAATCAAACAATGTGGTGAGTTTGAATGACAATCATCCATTTTCCTTGATATTTTGAACCATGTCCAATGTGTATTGGTTGAATCTTTCCGTCACTGTACTCTAGTACTTGCTGCTTCGTACAACCCCAGTTGTACCGATCTCCCAGAGGCTGACGTAAGCTTAATAGTCCACTACCACCACTCACATGCAGAGGATAGATAAAAACAGAATCATTTACTGGACGAGGGATGGGGAGTGGGAGAAGAGGAGGATGAGGGAGGAGAGTTAACTCGTTTGGTTCCTCGCTCAAAATGGATCTCCTCATCACGGACCGGGAAGTCCCAATATAGTGCACTACTTTTGACCAGGGCCCATAGGGTTAGCTCATCTGGTCAAAAGTATTGCACTACATAGGGAATAAGGTGCCGTGTAGGAGGTGGCCTCCGCTGCGCAGCATCCGGGACCCCATGAGTGTGCGTGTCAGTCACCGCAGTGCTTTAGCGTGTTAATGATGACTAGCGGAGCACAGCGGTCTGCTCAGAGCTAACAGCAGACACAGGCTGTCTCTCAGAGGAGAGGGAGGGAAAGAGGAGGTAGGAGAGAGAGGAGGCGAGAGAAGTGGCTAGGGGGGGGGGAAGATAGGCAGAGAGAGGGAGAGAAGAAGTGGGGGGCATGGGGGGATGGGGAAAACCGGGCGAGAGGGAGGGGTAGAGAAGAATAAAGACAGGAGAAAGAGGGTGAAAGAGGGATGGAGATGGCGCATAAAGCAAGGGAGAAAGTGATTAAATGAGTACAGTGAGGGGAGGAAAATGGTAAGAGCTAGAGAGTGGAGAGTGAGACTCAACAAGGGGAGAGAGAGTCACAGTGAGAGAAATATCGAGAGAAGGAGGATGAGAGGGAGAGAAGGGCAGCCTCTCGTTAGGAATCGAAGGGGCTGGTCTCTTCCAGGCTGGCTCAGCTCCAGCCCTGCCTGATGGCCCTGTCTCTGGGGAGGGAGCGCAGGTCTGCACTCTGCGATCACCTGGCCAGGAGGAGAGGAGCTGGCGGACATCGCTGGCATCCTTAATAAGCCCCACACGCCTGAACACTGACTAGAGGGAGGGAGGAGAGAGAAAGAGAGTGAGACTGAGAGAGAGAGAGAGGGGAGTGGAGAGAGTGATAGAAAGAGAGAGAGAGAGAGAGAGAGAGAGAGAGAGAGAGAGAGAGAGAGACAGAGAGAGAGAGAGAGAAAAGAGAGAGGCTCTGTAACCCAGGCAACAGGCTGACTGCCTGGCCATTTCCCTTCTAAAGGCACCGGCGGCTAAGATTGTTTACAAAATGACTGTCAGCGGTGAAGAGGAGAAAGCCTGCTGCTGAAAGGCAGGTGCATTAGCCTCGTGGTCAAGGGACCAGGCTGTAGTCTTTAGATCAGAAAAAGTACACCTTTTTGTCATAGAACTTCTTTCCCCGCTGGGGTGACAGGGCCCATATTCATAAAACGTCTCAGAGCAGGAGTTAATGATAAGATCAAATGGACAGGGGGAATCGATCCTAGATCAACACTGGCACTCTGAGACGCTTTCTGAATACAGGTCCAGAACCTTTTTGGATGCTCTGGCAAATAGCCTCATATGGATATAATAAAAAATGTATAAAAATATAATCAGGTGGTTAGAGCGTTGGGCCAGTAACCGGAAGGTTGCTAGATTGAATCCCCGAGCTGACGAGGTTCTACCCCTGAGCARGGCAGTTAACCCACTGTTCCCTGAGCGTCGAAGATGTGGATGTTGATTATGGCAAACCCCCCGCACCTCTCTGATTCAGAGGGGTTGGGTTAAATGCAGAAGACACTTTTCAGTTGAATGCATTCAGTTGTACAACTGATTAGGTATCCTACCAACTCATTTGCCYGACGCATAYCACCCTGCATACCACTGCTGGCTTGMTTCTGAAGCTAAGCAGGGTTGGTCCTGGTCAGTCCCTGGATGGGAGACCAGATGCTGCTGGAAGTGGTTTTGGAGTGCCAGTAGGAGGCACTCTTTCCTCTGGTCTAACCAATATCCCAATGCCCCAGGGCAGTGATTGGGGACACTGCCCTGTGTAGGGTGCTGTCTTTCAGATGGGATGTTAAATGGGTGTCCTGACTCTCTGAGGTCATTAAAGATCCCATGGCACTTATCTGTAAGAGTAGGGGTGTTAACCCCGGTGTCTTGGCTAAAATTCCCAATCTGGCCCTCAAACCATCCCGGTCACCTAATAATCCCCAGTTTACAATTGGCTCATTCATCCCCCTCTTCTCCCCTGTAACTATTCCCCAGGTCGTTGCTGTAAATGAGAATGTGTTCTCAGTCAACTTACCTGGTAAAATAATGGATAAATTACAATTGCTGATTCTCTATATGCATACTATGTATTTTAGGATATTTAWTACACCTAGATTGTACAAGCACACACAAGTAGTATTTTAAAGTATTTTTACTGACTTTTTTTCACCTCTGCCTTTCCTTTGCCTGAAACCTGATGTATCATTTACATGAAAATAAGCCCAGGGCCTGGTCTAATTTCAGCTATTATTTCAATTAAATTGTTTTTGGGGGTATCTGTACTTTACTTTACTATTTACGTTTTTTACAACTTTTACTTTTAGTTCACTACATTCCTAAAGAAAGTAATGTACTTTTTACTCCATACATTTTCCCTGACACCCAAAAGTACGTGCTTAGCAGGACAGGAAAATGGTCCAATTCACACACTTCTCAAGAGAACATCCCTGGTCATCCCTACTGCCTCTGAGCTGGTGGACTCACTGGAGTGTGCCCCCGGCTATCCGTAAATAAACAAGAAAATGGTGCAGTCAGGTTTGCTTATTTTGAATTTGAAATATATTTTATATTTTAGCAATTACATTTACATTTGATAATTAAGTATATTTAAAACCAAATATGTTTAGACTATTAATCAAGTAGTATTTTCCTGGGTAATTTTTACTTTTACTTGAATCATTTTCTATTGAGGTAACTTTACTTTTACTACTTTTACTCAAGTATGACATTTGGGTATTTTTTTCCACCACTGGGTGGAGGTGAGCTCAATCAAGCCAATCAAGCCAATCAGGAGTGTAAATCTTGAGGTTATTGGCCAGTCGGCCACATGCGTGCTGCATTGTGTTTGGGACCGATGAGGTTGTATATTGCTTACCGCCATGCATCTGTAGCAATCTACATCCGTTTGTATCCGGTGACGTTCAAGTGCTCTCCTTGATACACACTGCTCATCACCACTTATGATACTCTGCAACACAGTGGCTAGGGCTTCTTCCACATGAAGTGTTTTAACCTTTCAAGCCTTTTGCCACTTTTTGGAACCGCCTCACAACAGCTCACACACAACACACACACACACACACACACACACCACACACACACACACACACACACACACACACACACACACACACACACACACACAACACACACACACACACACACAACAACCACACACACACAGCACAAGCAACAAGGCCTTGTGCCAGGCACTGGAGAGTCAGCACTGCTGTGCATCGGTCAGACGGTCGCACCTATCGAAAAGCCCCCCCACCTCCTGTCCTCACACTCAGCACACACATACACACCTGCCCTCACACTCACTCTCTCCACATCACTGTGGCTGATGAGTGAAAATCTCGAGGTGAAGAGGGTCCTAGCATCATGATATTAACAGAGACGGTACACAACAGTAAGAGAATAATCTGTTGAGAGCGAGGGGGAAAAGGATAAAGGGAAGTGGAAAGGATTGAACTTAATTTAATTGGTACCGTTGTAGGATCCATTTCCTGTTAAAAAGGTCAGCAAGGGTTAGGGAGAGTTAACGGTAGCACTCTCAGGCTCTCTAAGTGGTGTTCTCTCTCTGTATCTCTCTCTCTCTCTCTCTCTCCCCCTCTCTTTTTACTTCTCTCTTTTTCTTCCCTCTTCTTCTTCCCTCTCAGATTTCTCTTTAAATTTGGAAGTGGGGTGAAAGGTGCTATGATTTACGCCTTAAGGGGTCAGATGTTTGTGACATGGCTTCCCCAATACTCGCCCACAATGCTAAAGCTGCTATTAGCACCATGCTACATTAGCCCACCTTCAATAGCTCTTCTTATTTTAGCAACTTGCTACAGCCAGTATTAGCGCCACGCTAAGGCTGTATTGACCTGGGCCATTTCAGGCTCAGTATGGTTCCCACTCAACAAACATACCAATGCTAAACGCTAACATGGACATCCATTGTGATGCATCCACCTTTGCTGATRAATAGCCATGATAGGCCATGAGGAGATGCTACTTCATATGATGCAGCTACTGTATAGTATACGCTTGATGTGGCTCCTTAGCGTCACATGGGCTTATATTGTTAATGTTAAACAAAAATGTCACCATATTCCTTACATACTGTAGTACTTGTGTCAAATGTAGTGCACTCTGTAGGGTATAGAGTGCCATTTGGGATGACAAAGTTGTATTCACGTGCAGATAATGATTCTATTTGAATTATTTAATATAYCCCTTTTTCTCCCCRATTTTGTGACATCCAAATGGTAGTTACAGTCTTGTCCCATCGCTGCAACTCCCGTACGGATGTGCTTCCTCCGAAACACAACCCTGCCAAGCCGCACTGCTTCTTGACACACTGCTTGCTTAACCCGGAAGCCAGCGCACCAATGTGTCGGAGGAAACACCGTAACTACTAGCAACGCGAGTTAGCGCGCATGCGCCCGGCCCGCCACAAGGAGTCGCTAGAGCGCGATGGGACAAGGACATCCTGGCCAGCCAAACCCTCCCCTAACCTTGACGACGATGGGCCAATTATGCGCCGCCTCATGGGTCTCCCGGTTGAGGCCGGCGGCTACACAGCCTGGGATCAAACCCGGGTCTGTAGTGACGCCTCTAGCACTGCGACGCAGTACCTTAGACCGCTATGCCATTCRGGAGGCCCATGATTCTATTTTTAACCTTGCGTCAACATCTAATCAAGATGTAACTGTGAACACATGCAGTGTGTGTTTCTGAGCCAGTGTATATGAAGTGAGCAGGGCTACAGTAGGTGCGAAACATGTCATACTTGTGAGGTCGTGCGCAAGCTGCCTCTGGTCACATGTGGTCTCGCAGCTGTTGTTTAGCCTATCAGCCGTTGTACAATCTGTCTGACAGTTTTCTAGCCCTGCCAAATGTCCTGAGACGCGGTGCCTTATTGCACATCTAGGCTTCAACTGCTGATAGTGACGCAAAGTGTGTGGTGTGAGCAAACAGTTGCGCGCGCGCGTGTGTGTGTGTGTGTGTGTGTGTGTTTGTGTGTGGTGTGTGGTGTGTGTGTGTGTGTTGTTGGTGTGTGTGGTGTGTGTGTGTGTGTGTGTGTGTGTGTGTGTGTGTTGTGTGTGTGTGTGAGGTAGTGTTGTGTGTGTGTGTGTGGACATTTCCAGCACAACTGTGTGTTGTGTGTGTGTGTGTTGTGTGTGGCTGTGTTGTATGTTCCTGTGGCTGCGTGTGCGTGTGCCTGTGTGAGTGGTGCCTGTGTGCGTGTGTGTGTGTGTGCCTGTGTGGGTACGAACCCAAATTGTATGTCTAATCCCCTGCTGTGTCTGGCCCCCCGTGGTGTGTATCCACTCCCAGTCCTAAATGGAAAAGGTTGAAGAAGGTGAGAGGCTCTATCCACTAGGGTTTTTTTTTTTCACCAGACGCACCTCAGTGCCTTCCGCTCTAACTCAAATTGGCTTCCCCTACCTCCGTTAGTCCAGTAATTACACACCGACCCCTGCCAGTGACTTGAAGAAATGAATAGATAATAAACAAATAAATAATAACGCCGGAGGCAGAGAGTCACGGCGCTTTGCACCGACCGGCTCCAGCTGAGCAGAGACACAATCCTGGAGTTTCACGCGCACAGCACACAACAGCAACACGACAGAGACAGGCAGACACGCGGACAGATGAGCTGACTCGAAAAGACGCAGAGAGAGAGAGAGAGAGGGAGAGAGAGAGATAGATGGAGGGAGAGAATGTGAAGAAAAAGAGAGATCGAGTTACGGACAGAGAGAGGGGTTGTGGTGGGAATGACAGCCTTTACAGTCCGGACTCTGGGAGTTTGATTAAACAAGCACCTCCACAGACCGCACACACACACACACACCACACACACACAACACACACAACACACACACCCACACACACACACACACACACACACACAACACACACACACACACAACATACACACACACACACACACACACACACACACACACACACTGCCTTAAGATGGAATGGCGGTGGTGGTGTGGTAGAAAACAACAATGTGGCGTCTGATGCATCTGGACTACACCGTCTGCCATCTGCACAAATTGAGTTAGGGGGAAAGGGAAGAAAACAAATGAATAGACTAATTCCAAGACCGAAAGGAAATGGGGAAAGGAAGAGAAGTCATGAGGGAGGGTGTCACAGTCTCTGACTGTCTCTGTTCTCCTCGGTATCTTGTTTATTAAATCATTTTGTATTTATGTCGGGGCAGCTTTTAAGAGGAAKAGAGAAAGTCCTTGTCTGGGAGTTGTCTCAGTCTGTCTGTCATTCGAGAGGCCCTGCTACATTGTCTCTCCWGTCCTTCAGGGGAAAGCCTTGTACAAACTCTTTGATTACCAAAGRGCACCCTRTTCACTATGTAGTGCACTACTTTTGACCAGGGCTCATAGGGATCTGGTCAAAGGTAGTGCACTATATAGGGAATAAGGTGCCCATTGGGACACACTCACTATCTTTCTTCAAATCCACATTGCATCTTCCTCAGCACTATTGAGAGTAAGAGTTAATCAAAGAAACACATCACCTGGTTTGCCAAGTCAATTGGTGAGAGATGAGCTTGGGAGCAGTATTTTGGATATCGTCTTTTGTTTTAGAACAATCTGATCTGTTCTTAGGATGTAGTTGGAAGTCAGCACCGTACTATTGATATAGAGTCTCTCAAAGAAGCACGCCACCAAGTCTGTCAGTTGATTTCGGAAGGTGTAGTTTGGGAGTGCATGTTTTGTTTTAGGATAGTGGAGAAAGACGCCTACACACGTCCAATGTAGTTACCTTTTTCTGTTCCACTCCACGAGCCCTCCAGACTGACTCCAGACTGTCTGACACTGTGGAGGCATCCCAAATAGCACCTTATTCCCTACATAGGGCACTACTTTACCTGAGTGTTATGGGCCCTCTTCAAAAGTAGTGTGCTACATAGGAAATAGTGTGCCATTTGGGACACAGGCAGTTTAATACTGTCACGCCCTGACCTTAGAGATCCTTTTTATGTCTCTATTTTGGTTGGTCAGGGCGTGAGTTTGGGTGGGCATTCTATGTCTGGTGTTCTATGTTGTCCTTGTTTTGTATTTCTATGTGTTTGGCCTGGTATGGTTCCCAATCAGAGGCAGCTGTCTATCGTTGTCTCTGATTGAGAACCATACTTAGGTAGCCTGTTCCCACCTGTGTTTGTGGGTAGTTGTTTCCTGTTTTGTGTTTGTTTCAACATTCAGGACCGTTTCGATTTTCGTTGTGATTTCACTTTGTTATTTTTGTACTTTCGCGTTCTGTCCTATTAAAGTAACATGGACACTTACCACGCTGCGTTTTGGTCCGATCTTTCATATTCCTCATCAGAAGAGCAAGACAATCGTTACAAATACGTAGGACAAGACAGAACTAAAACACCCAGATGGTGTATTCATGATTTATTTTTAACTATGGCATGCTGGTACAGTGCCGGCCAAGTAAATTGGCACCCTTGCACATTTCTTAAATAATTCCATATTTATTCTAAAATAACTTCTGGTCACCACACCTTGTTATTGGATTTTTGTATAGCCATCAATGAGCGTGCTACACCTTTCTACTGAAAGGCTTATTTCTCAATGTTTGAGGGGTGCCCTCCACCAACTGCTGTTTTCAGTTATCACCATAAGCTTTGCATGTGACTCACATCTGGAGTCTTCGCTAGCCGTTCCAGAACAGTCCAGCATCTTAACCATTCCTTGGTGCTTTTTGTGTGTTTGGGGTCATTGTCCTTCTGGAAGAYTCACAACCTTCAATGGAGACCCAGTTTCTGGACTCCAAAACACCTGATATTCTGCTGATTTCATAATGTCTTGCAKATGTACAAGGCCCCCAGTACCAGCGGTAGCAAAGCAACCCCACAACATTATAAAACCTCCCCCATCTTTGATTGCAAGGAGGGTGTTCTTTTCATTGAATCCTTCATTTGGTTGTCAGTAAAAACAGTGATCTTTGTATTGCTGAATTTGTCCTCAGAAAACATTCCCCAGGATTTTAGGCTTGTTTGGTGGGGTTTTAGATGACTTAATACAGGCTTCCTTGTGTCTCCTTCCGCAGCGAGGCTTCCTATAAATGTATGGAATTTTTTTTATTAAGTTAAAAAAAAAGCTTATCTACTCGCTCCCCGACACTTCCGCCTCTTCCTCTTTCGCTCCCTTGCGCCCTCCCTCCTTCACCCTACCTCCATCCCTTCCACTGTGCATGGCCTGTCTACCCGCCCCTCCCTTCCACCCCTCATCCCTTCATCCACCCTCCATCCTCGACCCCCCCCCCCCTTCCATCTCTCCCTCCGCCACTTTGCCACCACCATTAACAAAAAAGTGTTGTGTTTAAATGGCTTTGCCCAGGCAGCCCTGACATGCTGTCACCGTCTGCGAGATTACCCGCCTTCGCTGTCTGTCTAGTTCCAATGTGATGGAAAGAGGGATGACAAATTTGAAAGAGGAGAGGAGAGCAGAGGGAAGGCAGACAGAGGAGGTGATTGACTGATTCATTACTAGGAGCACTGGGGAATGGGATTTGGTGTGAAGATCTGCAAAGGTGACAATTTGAGACAATCATTGGAAGGGTACACTACCGTTCAAAAGTCTGGGGTCACTTAGAAATGTCCTTGTTTTTGAAGAAAAGCACATTTTTTGTCCATTAAATATCATCAAATTGATCAGAAATACAGTGTAGACATTGTTAATGTTGTAAATGACTAGTGTAGCTGGAAACGGCAGATATTTTTATGGAATATCTACATGGCGTACGGAGGCCCATTATCAGCAACTATCGATCCTTGGTTCCATGCCACGTTGTGTTAGCTAATCCAGGTTTATCATTTTAAAAGCTAATTGATTATTAGAAACCCCTTTTGCAATTATGTTAGCACAGCTGAAAACTGTTGTTCTGATTGAAGAAGCAATAAAACTGGCCTTCTTTAGACTAGTTGAGTATCTGGAGCATCAGCATTTGTGGGTTCGATTACAGGCTCAAAATGAAACAGAAACAAATAACTTTTCTCTGAAACCGTCAGTCTATTCTTGTTCGTCAGTCTCAACGTCAACAGTGAAGAGGCGACTCCAGGATGCTGGCCTTCTAAGCAGAGTTGCAAAGAAAAAGCCATATCTCAGACTGGCCAATAAAAAGAAAAGATTAGATGGGCAAAAGAACACAGACACTGGACAGAGGAACTCTGCCTAGAAGTATTGCTTCTTTCATCAGTACAACAGTTTTCAGCTGTGCTACCAATAATTGCAAAGGATTTTCTAATGATCAATTAGCCTTTTAAAATTATAAATTTGTATTAGCTAACCCCCTTGGCGTTTTTCCTATTTTGTTGCATTACAACCTGTAATTTAAATAGATTTTTATTTGGATTTCATGTAATAGACATCACACAAAAGTCCAAATTGGTGAAGTGAAATGAAAAAATAAGACATTTATTGAAAAGTGATGGTTGCATATGTATTCACCCCTTTGATAGAAAGCCCCTAAATAATATCTAGTGCAACCAATTACCTTCAGAAGTCAAATAATTAGTTAAATAAAGTCCACCTGTCTGCAATCTAAGTGTCACATGATCTGTCACATGATCTCAGTGTATATATACACCTGTTCAAAAAGGCCCAGAGTCTGCAACACACTAAGCAAGGCACACCACCAAGCAAGCGGCATCATGAAGACCAAGGAGCTCTCCAAACAGGTCAGGTACAAAGTTTGTGGAGAAGTACAGATAGGGTTGGTTATAAAAAAATATCAGAAACTTTGAACATCCCACGAACACCATTAAATCCATTATAAAAAAAAATTAAGAATATGGCACCACAACAAACCTGCCAAGAGAGCGCCACAAACCAAAAGTCACAGACCAGTCAAGGAGGGCATTAATCGGAGAGGCAACAAAGAGACCAAAGATAACCCTGAAGGAGCTGCAAAGCTCTACAGCGGAGATTGGAGTATCTGTCCATAGGACCACTTTAAGCTGTACACTTTGTAGAGCTGGGCTTTACTGAAGAGTGGACAGAAAATGTGGGAGACTCCCCAAACATATGGAAGAAGGTACTCTGGTCAGATGAGACTAAAATTGAGCTTTTTTGTCCATTAAGGAAAACGCTATGTCTGGCGCAAATCCAACACCTCTCATCACCCCGAGAATACCACCCCCACAGTGAAGCATTGTGATGGCAGCATCTTGCCTTGGGGATGTTTTTCATCGGCAGGGACTGGATACTGGTCAGAATGGAAGGAATGATGGATGGCGCTAAATACAGGGAAATTCTTGAGGAAAACCTGTTTCACTCTTCCAGAGATTTGAGATTGGGACGGAGGTTCACCTTCCAGCAGGACAATGACCCTAAGCATACTGCTAAATAAGCACTCGAGTGGTTTAAGGGGAAACATTTAAATGTCTTGGAATGGCCTAGTCAAAGCCCAGACCTCAATCCAATTGAGAATCTGTGGTATGACTTAAAGATTGCTGTACACCAGCGGAACCCATCCAACTTGAAGGAGCTGGAGCAGTTTTGCCTTGAAGAATGGACAAAACTCCAGTGGCTAGATGTGCCAAGCTCATAGAGACGTACCCCAAGAGACTTGCAGCTGTAATTGCTGCAAAACGTTTGGCTCTACAAAGTATTGACTTTGGGTGGGTGAATAGTTATGCACGCTCAAGTTTTCAGTTTTGTTGTCTTATTTCTTGTTTGTTTCACCCCCAAAAATATTTTGCATCTTCAAAGTGGTAGACATGTTGTGTAAATCAAATGATACAAACCCCCCAAAATCCATTTTAATTCCAGRTTGTAAGGCAACAAAATAGGAAAAATGCCAAGGAGGGTGTATACGTTCGCAAAGCCACTGTAGGACATGTCCCTCAGTTCCCAGGAAGTGAGTAATTAGAGGTGGAAATATATAACTGGGGAAAAGACACTGGAGTGCTTCTTGTATAAGCTGGCATTGACATTGTGATAAAAATCATCCCATTTATATCTTTACGGACAAAAAGGAGGCATAACGAATATTGATCAATGCAGTTTACGCAAATGCGTTATCACACCATCTCATTGTGGACTTTTTTTTAAAGAACTGCAAACCCATCGTTCAATACCCAATAGCCCTAAATTCAGCCAAAATTCTACGTTTCTCACTATGTAACTTACAACCACAGACCAATCAAACATATTGCTGCCTAATTGCTTTCCATTAAAATATTTTGCCTTTGAATATAAATATATTTCTACAGCCATGCCAAAGCGGGCAGACAGTGTGGCCTGACATGCTCTTCATATACACTAACGTTCAAAAGTTTGGGGTCACTTAGAAATGTCCATGTTTTTGAAAGAAAAYCTTTWTTTTTACCATTAAAATAACATCAAATTGATCAGAAATAGGGTGTAGACATTGTTAATGTTGTAAATGACTATTGTAGCTGGAAATGGCAGAATTTTTATGGATWWAAAAAAAAAWTAATACTAGTTTGTCATGGTAATCACAACACAAACACACACACACATACACACACACACGCACACACAGTTTTTTTCCTATCTTTGTTGGAACCAAATAATTGATTCCCATTCCAAATCCTATTTTCTCTAACCCCTAACCCTGAACCTAACCCTTAACCGGAACCCTAACCCTAACCTTGCGGGGTCCCCACAAGGATAGTAAAACCAAAAACACACACACAAACAAACACACACACACAGGTCCCCGTCGTGCAGCTCATCTCCAAAGCATCATCCAATTACCAAAATAGATCATCTCCAATCCACATCACAAACAACAAGCCTCATCATCATTGGTCTCAATGGGACTCTGTTGAAATAAAGGTCAAATAAAATTCACAAAGCTCCAAAAACACAGACACAAACAGCACAGCTGCATGGAAATGATAATATCCATCACACACACACACACACACACACTTGTCACACACATGATAAACTAAAAAACGACACTGATCTGGAGCTTTTTAATCCGGCCTCATTTGAGACTGGGCCAGTGGCAATAATATTCATAATTATAATCACTGGCATGTGTAGAAGTCCAGCTTGGCCAGCACAGACACAAAAAAACCTGTTCCTATGCAATCAAAGGGAGCTAGCTAGCAGCGTTAGCATATCAGCCAGTAATTCACTCAGAAAGCTCTAGCAACATTAGAATGCCAGCCAAGCCAGCGAATCACTCAGTGATTTTGACCAGACTTGAAGGCTGATCTGGCACGGTGATGGCCGAGAGGTTTTTGGCCAGGGAACCTCCTCCCAAAGCAGGCGGGCTCAGCAATATGCCCTTCCAGATTGCTCTTTGGTCTCACACACACACTCATACACACACATATACATGTACGCACCCACACACTTGCACACACACACAGATCAAACACACACACAGACCAAACACACACACAGAGGGGGGAGTTAGCCCTAACCTTCTAAATACATTATTTTTTATACATGATCAAATGCATTAAACAGTAATCATATTAGAGGAAAAACTATTGTCCGGCTGTGTTTAAAATTATTTGATAGGGCCAGTGTGTTTATTGGTGTGTGCGCGAGTGTGTGTTTGTTTGTGTGTGTGTGACGTGTTTGTGCGTTTCAACTCATTTGGCTTTGTCTGTGTGTGATTATTCTCTGTCTCTCTCAGAGAGGGTTTTTGTAGCCAACGTTTTCTGGTGTGATATATTTTTGCAAAAGGGATGGCTTCCCTCCCTTTTTCTTTTCCCCTCTCTCTCTCACTCTCTTTTTGGGAGAAGAGAATGGTTGTTACGATKAATTTTGGTGGCACGACATCAAAGCACTTGATCAACACTGCCACGTCATATGTCTCTGTAATGAGGAGCAAAGAGACAATCGGTTTATCTCTCTCTCTCTCCGCCCATCCCAAAACAGTTTTTTGATTTTATTTACCACACCATTCTCACAGAACTCATCTCATATCCATGTCTGCCTGTGATCAAGCAGATGACAACGGGGAGATTGCACACGTTTCATTTCTGCTAGTCTCTATATCAAATAGCAGTTGATTAATCAAGGACATTACCATGGTATTGAATTTGTGTCCAACGACGGAGGCCACCGACGGCATTGGGCGGAAAACAACAACAGAATGCCATGTTCTGACCTTTGTGGGGAAAAAGAGGGAAGAGAAAGGAACGGAGGAAGAGAAGGAGAGGGAAAGAGKACAAATAAAGACGGGGTAGAGCGAGGGAGAAAGAGATGGAGAGAGAGAGAAAGCAGAGCCTCCGTGTTTGAGGGATATAATCATTACTTACCCTGCAAGACAATGCTGTCGGAGCCTGCTAAGGTCACCATCCGTAGCCCTCTACCCAACACCTGGGGAGGGAGGGAAAGAGGGAAAGCGGGATGGACAGTGGGAGGGAGGAATTAATTAAAGTGGTGGAGAGGGAAGGAGGGTGAGAGAGAGAGAGAGAGAGAGAGAGAGAGAAGGATTGTGGGAGCCTTGAAGGTAGAGAGGGAGAGAAGGGTGGTGGGAAGTAGCTAGGAAGGGAGGAAAGGAAGGAGGGAAAGTGGGGAAGAGCTACAGAGACAATGGGGAGAGGGAGGTAAGATCATAAGGATGGAGGAATGAAAGCGAACAAGAAAGTGCGGTAGCTAGGAAAGGATAGAGGGAGGATATGGACAGCAGGAAGAGAAAAAGGAAGCAACACTGTGTGAGTCCGTCATGCCCATTGCCTCTAATGCTCACGTCAACCAGAGTCCAAATGACAAACTGTATTGCTTGCTATTGGTAATGACCCCTTTCCCCTCCCTAAATCCAGATAATTTATTAGTGCTTTAATTTGTTAGCGTTTTATTAGCATAAAAATATGTGTGGCCTTATGTATCTCACTGTGCCATGAAGTCACTTTGTCGTTAGTAATCTAGGGCAATTATCGTTAGTGGGATCACTCAAGTGCATTTTGAGTAGGGGAAAAAAAGTGTTCGGGAGTATGTAATTTCCAAACGATAAATCTGTCGGCGGGGCAAATATTGGGATGCCACACATTGACATTTTAATTATACTGGAAACCCTCCAAAAAAAACGTAGGATGAGGCTGTGTTCTGTGAGGCTGTGATGAGGCTGTGTACATTTAGAGAAAGCAATATGGCTAAGTGGAGAGTGTTCAAGGCAGGAAGTGGTGTTTTTTTCCGAGTGAGGGTGCTAGGTACACTGTCAGCCAGAATGGACATTATCTCATGAAAATCAATGGCACTARAAACGTTGCTTGGTTTCTTGAAACTGTCGCTTTGTATTGACTTCTTCTTTCATGTATAACCTAGTTGGAGATTTAATGATGGGATATTAGGSCTGTTATTATAAGAATAGTTCTCGGCACCTTAGACTGCCTGACAATGGGTTGAAAGATTTTTTTTTTAAATTAAATTGCACATGCTTTGGTTAAGCATGCATTTGCCTGTAACTATACTATGTYCTACATCTCAAGTAATATTGTACATTCAAAGTCTCCCAGAAAACTAAAATTGCTTCTGTGAATGTTCCCAGAACATGTCATTAGGCTGTGTTTCTTCATAGAAACTCCCTTTAAACAACCATCCCCGAACGCGAAGCCCCTMCCTGCTTAGATCGGCTTGTACTGATGACGAGGAAACACCAGCGCATGTTCCCCTTATTCTCCGATATCTATGTGTTTATTCAGCAACACAGAGGCTGCCTCCCCCATATGGGCCCTGGTCAATAGTATTGCGCTAAATAGGGAATCGGGTGCCATTTGGGGTGCAGACAGAAATATAGACACAGCACAACAACCCCAACTGCGTTGAAAAAGAAAAAGTCCCGGGACAAAAAAAATAGCAAAACTGTGGCTCCGCTCACTTCTCCGTCGGTGGAATTAAAAAAWATATATATTTATATTTCACCTTTATTTAAACAGGTAGGCCAGTTGAGTTCTCATTTACCACTGCGACCTGGCCAAGATAAAGCAAAGCAGTGCGACAAAAAACAGCAACACAGAGTTACACATGGAATAAACAAACATACAGTCAGTAACACAATAGAATAATCTATATACAGTGTGTGCAAATGTAGTAAGATTAGGGAGGTAAGACAATAAATAGGCCATAGTGGCGAAGTAATTACAATTTAGCATTAACACTGTGGTGATAGATGTGCAGATGATGATGTGCAAGTAGAGATACTGGGGTGCAAAAGAGCAAAAATAATTAACAATATTGGGATGAGGTAGTTTGGTGGGCTATTTACAGATGGGCTGTGTACAGGTGCAGTGATCTGTGAGCAGTTCTGACAGATGATGCTTAACAATAGCCAATGTGTTAGGTTTTCACATAGCTTCAATCAACTGTTCAACATAAGGTCTGGTTTTAATGAAAAATGAATGAAAATGAAAAATACGTTGTTAGCTCTTTGCTCACAGGCTAGGGACCTGTGAGCAAACAGGCTAGGGGCCAAGGTCTAGTCGGGTGCTGACTAAGCTAACTGCCGGGGTTGTTTATGTGGCTGACCTGAGGTCAGTTTGACCGTGGTTTATGTCGCTCGCCTTTGGCATCCCCCAATCACCCCCACACACTGATCTATGCTCAGTGTGATGACCTAAATGCAAAGGACCGCTAAAGCTCTTAGATTGTGGACTTACCACCCCAATGCATACCACCCCCACTCCCTCGCCCTTAGACCCTGTGCGAAGTGGAAATGGTAAAACATAGACATATAATTCCTAGAACGTGGTATCCCCATTCAAGTCATTGGGTTGGTGATGGGAGGACTGGCAGCCGTGTTAAGGGTATCCATTCAGAGGAAGTAAAGCAAGTAAAAAGCTTGTTTACCAACCACATTTTCTGAATGATTTGTTTTCAGTGACAGTTTGTCAGAGTTGTATTGTATTTCCCAGGTCTTAGTGAAGTGAATGCAACCTCTGATGCATGTCTTGTCAGATTTATATGATCCAATCTGTTTGTAGACGGGTAGCAAGGGCCTTGACATATCTGATGCCATGGTTACTTACAAAAAAGAGTGGGAACTATATGTGACATCCTTCACTTGGACAAAAAGCAAGACTGTGATATGTCTCTTTCACTTTCCGTAGACGAGTTGACATGTGCCAGTAAAGGCGGTTGAAAACTTCAGATTCTTTCTTTCTGTCTCTCTCGCTTTCACTCTCCCGCTGTCTCTTTCTATCCCTCCCTCCCTTTCCTTATTTCCCAATATCTCTCAAAAGTTGCAACAGTCCCCTCCACTGTTCGTTTCGCTCGTCCAGGTGCCTCACCTTCATTGAGTTTGACTCCCGTCAGACCCCCGTCTGACTCCCATCTGACTCCCGTCTCTTGCCCTCATTGTACCCGTACTTCAGCTCCAATCACTGTGACATATTGGTGTGCTATGCTAATCGGGTTACATTTGACTACCAAATGGCCGCCTCGTCCCCCGTCGCCCCAGCTCATCCATTCTGTTTGATATCCCTTAAGTGAGATCAATCAACTGATCCATACACGTCTGCACTTCGTACAGCTTGTACAGCCTGACATGACTTCATTTGGGCTCCTGCAGTCGGCAGTCGCACTCCCCCTCTATTGCTTTGCCTTCTCCGCTTCTGCAACTACCGGGTCGTCTCTGGTCTTTGGCTAACTATTGTAATAGAATAGAAGAGGTGCATTTGTATCAGTTTCTTAAGGAATGCAATGCATTTGCCTGCCCCTGAAAACATGATAATGTAGCACAGAGAACCCCCCCCAAAATAATTTCATGTTTTATTTTAATTAAGTTATTCAAATGTGTTTGTGTGGAAGTTTGGGCAGTTGCACAAAGTGAAGTGGGATGCCGTCCCTGTTGTGTGCTGCCAAGGTTACACAAGAGAATGAAACTATTACAGCCTTATTCAATTCACACATTATAAGCCCTCTCTCTCTCTCGCTCATTCTCCCTCTCTCTCTCTCTCTCTGTCTCTTTCTCTCTTTCTCTGCATCCCTCTCTACTTCTCTCCTTCAAACATAAGGAAAACAAACCATGTTTCCTCAAGGAACCCGGGATAACCTTTCTAGATGTGTGTGTGTACCATTCCTCGCTGTTAGCAATTGATGTTATTCTCCAATAACACAAACTCCAAAGCAAATCAAGGGGAGAAAAATWGTTTTATTTGAGAAGGACAAATCAAGATGWTACGCTGGGAGGTAGATGTTCAGATGTTCAGTCTCCMCTCTCCYCAGCTTTTCTCCACTGAACAAAGGAACAGGGTGCCATKTATAACCCCTCACCCTAGMCTGGGGTTGACCAATCAGAAGTCCTTACAGTACAACTGGACCAATGACCAAATAACAAGTATCCTGCTCYAGACTCAATGTACAGAACGCAGCACACGTAGCTCTGAGTTCAGGAGTGACATTCCACAGATTCTAAACAGTTGTTGAACTGAAACCTAACTCCTATTTACAATGACAATTCCCTATTGACATTAGTACTATATTTAGTTGAGTACTCTCGTCCTCTCATCCTCTCAAACTCTGTGTTGTGTATTTATCTTCGACAAATTCTAACATCGTCCAGGAAATCACTGCTCTGCTTACCATAGCAAAACCCATTCACTTATTTCACTTACCCCACCCCCATCTCCCATTCACTGTTCTGTTCTGTGGTGTATGGAGGCACAATCACCCCCCTCCCCGCCCCCTCCCTCTCTTTCCCTCATTCTCTTTCCTGTGGCATTAAACACAGATGTCGGATCCATCTGGAGCCCTTTCTCTGCACTCTGGCGTTGCCGTTTCTCTTTTCCCATTGTTGCCTTTTGATGGGTTTTTTTTGTGTGTTTTTTTCCCACTGCTTCTGCTGTTGTTGTCTCTGCTGTTCTGACTATTTCATCATTCGAAAATGCTCCCAGCTCGCACTCGCGAGAATCCTGTTCATTGACTACAGCTCAGCATTCAACGTCACTTCCTCCCTTTCCCTCACCCTCCTTGCTATTTTTAGAACGTGACGTCTCAGGACAACAATCACGTTACAAAACGCCTGACGGAAAGAAATCCCAGAAGCAATAGTCTTTGGACTATTGTGCTAGAAAACAATTAAGAAGAAAGTCAAATAAAAATGCTACTAAATAGGTAACCAAACAGTTATTGCAAAAGTTTATACTAAYTTAGTGCAGGTATGGATGGGAGATCCACTGAAACCTCGAGGCAACTCTCGTTCTAAGAAACTGCTCAACTTTTCAAACAGCAACTGTTGGAGGACAGCGGAAGTTGATAAAAAAAAAGTGCTTCTTTATTGTTAAAACCAGTGTTTCTTAAGAGTAGAATATGTTTCTGAAACCTTAAGGATTATCATGAATTACTTGTGAATAATGATGAGTGAGGCAAATGCTAACCTCCCTTGTTATTGGAAATGGTAAGAGATTATCATGTTTTGGGGGCATAATCATGGTCGTATCCACATTAATGTAGAAGTGATAAGAAATATATTATATTCTTATTTACAAAAAAGGTGACTCAAAAATGACACAATACATGAACTAGCATTCATTTATATTGGGCACAAAATAATCTGAATCTCAACCAAAACAAACTGCAAATGCATCCAACAGATTTGTAGAATCACAAACTGCATCTCTCTCTCACTCTGCCTCTCCCTCTCACCCTCTCGCTCTCTCTCTTCTCGCTCTCTCGCCTCCCGGTGCTCCCTCCCCCTCCCTCGCTCTCTCTCATCTCTTCCTCTCTTCCTCTCTCTGTGTTTATGTAGAAATACCCTCATTTCCCCTCCAATGTCTGTGAAATCAAATCACATCGCCAGGTGCTCGGCTGCTCCTTTTGTACCTCCTCTCGAACTGGCGCTTTCCGGTGGCCGGTGGAGAAACGACTAGCTGACATCTCGTGAGATATTCATTGACTCACTTCTCTCTGTCTCTCTCGCTCTCTCTCTCTCTCTCATAATTGGCCATTCTAATCAAGGTCAGGCCTAAGCACAGACTTGAATGCAGACATTTCGGGCCTGTCCATGCTAGTGGAAACCAGGGCACACCAAAGGGATGGGTTKCCCCCCTTTTAGTGTGTCATCTGTTACCTGGACATTGACATGACCGTGGCGTGGCCCCCTTGGCCCCCCTGTGGACCCCTCGGTTCCGCTCAGTGSCGCTTCGTCAGGGTTCACAGCCCGGGCAAGTTCCTTGCATGTTTTTTTCCCACAGACATCAAAGTCTAGGCCAGCCAGGGGACAGATGTGTCCAAAATGGCACCCTATTCCCTATATAGTGCACTGCTTTTGACGAGAGCCCTTACATAAGGTGTCATGTGGGGTGCAGACGTRGTGTCTGTGGAGCCGTGCTCCTGTGTTGTAGAACAGGGCTCAAGATTCTCAGAGCAGAAGCACCCATTGCTCTTTTCAACCATGCCCAGGTCCGGGGAGGGCTCGGCTCATGCTAGCCCAGACACGGAGAGGGGAGACTGGTTAAGGACGGCCACTAAGGCCCCTTCTCTTCCACAGCTCTCATATATTCTCATGGTGGATCTGATATTATGGCAAGGCAGCTAGGAAGAAAGCAGGCAAAAACTAGACAAGTCACTGAGACCGGTGTTAGGCTAGTACAGGTGTAGAGAGGTGATTGTTCCTGTTTCACCATAGCAATATGGTATTATATTTGTGTCAACACAGCTTTGTGTATAGGCCTATGTGTTTACCTGTTCTGACGCAAATCGACAAGGCACCCAACAGGTTTTCCTTCCCTTCTTCCACATGCCCACATGTCCAGATAAGAACTCGGAACTGGTTTAAACCATAAATCTCTGCAGCTTTGTGGATGAGAGAGATGTGTCTCCACAGAAAACGTCTCTTTGTGTGATTGCTGCTGGGGCTCAAAGAGGAGATGTGGTCAAAGAGAAAGAGAGAGAGAGAGAGAGAGAGAGAGAGTTCACTTGCTTTGGCAATGTTAACATTAGTTTCCCATGCCAATAGAGCCCTTAAATTGAAATTGAGAGAGAGAGAGAGAGCGAGCCCTGGCGACAGCAAGCCATTCTTTCTGAGGCTGAATCGGGATCTAGGCTTTGGATATCCTGTCCTCAATATTTTATTACATTAAAWTGAAAGGCGGTGGCTTCACGCCTCAAATCAGCTTGCCTGGGAGCTAAGCCCTGGAGAGAACGTGCTTATAACCCGGTGATGTAGCAAGAATGCAGAGACAGAGAGAGAGAGACACAGAGAGAGAGAGAGACACGAAGAGAGAGAGAGAGAGAGAGAGAGAGAGAGAGAGAGAGGAGAGAGAGAGAGAGAGAGAGAGAGAGAGAGAGAGAGAGAGAGAGAGAGAGAGAGAGAGAGAGAGAAGAGAGAAGAGAGAGACACAGAGAAAGAAGAACAAGGAGAGAAGAAAGCAGAGAAAGAAGAGACAACAGGAGGGAGAGAGACAAGAGAGAGAGGGAGGGAGATAGACGACAGAGAGAGCGGAGGATGGAGAAGAGAGAGAAGGATGTAGGGAGAGAGAAAGAGATAGGCCCAGCAGAAGACCCCCAGGAAGACAGAGAGGGAGAACGAGAGAAGAGATAAAGAGAGACAGAGAGGAGGGCTGACTGCTGAGGCTGCTGCCTGGGCACGTTCCTGTCTCCTGCAGGTCTCTGTATCCAGGACGGGCTCGGAGCTTTGGTTCTCTGGGTCTGCGTCCCAAATGGCTCTTTGGGCCCCGCTCAAAAATAGTGAACTAAATAGGGAACAGGGTGCCATTTTGGACGAAGCCCTGCTCCCCTCTTCCACAGGTCAACCATTGTTTCTGCTAGACTGCCTCGCTGTCTGATGAAAAGCCCAGCCAATCAATGCATGGGAGACGGAAAAACATAGGATTTAATACAAGAAAATAGCATTTTCATCTATCTAGTCATCTTCCCTTCCCTCCCCTTTTTTTGGCAAGTCATCACTTGGATGTGACGCGTTACCCCTTTTTACGTAAGAACGATGTCAATTTTGGATTTCTATACTCACGTTTTTAAGACAAGAAAAGAGCATTTTAAACTCTGTTCTGGCACGTCATCATTCGGACGAGAGGCACAGAGAAACACTTTTGTGACGTGAACCAGATCAAACCTAGAAACAGAGCACATCATATTCCTATGCAGAGCCAATTAAACTGAAGTTTATCCACATAGATAAACAGTTATCGCATAGTGTGTATTCTTGGTAATAGCAGTAACATACATGTGGCAGGAGTGTTTTTTAGTTCAGTCACTGCTCTCTTTCACTAAGCTAGACACATTTGGCACTGTGATTTCAAGGGCGAGCCTGTTTCATCTTCAGATACCTCCTTGTTTACCGAGCTCTTCCGATATCCTTCTAACTCTCACGCTTTCTTTGTTTCACACTTCACCTTCTCTTGGCAATATCTAAAGAGAAACATAGGTTACGTCCCAAACGGATTCTAATCCCCTTATAGTGCATTACTTTTGACCAGGGCCCATAGGACTCTAGTCTAAAGTAGTGCACTATGTAGGGCATAGGGTTCCATTTGGCACTGACCCATACATGTGTGCTGAGTTTTGGAGCCATGCCCGAATCCTCATTATTATTATTTTTATGCCAAAAAAGGTGTGCTTTATTTTTTAGGAGGGAACAAAGTATTATATACTTTTTTTTGCTTAGGTTATACTAGCATTTATCGGTTTCGTCCAACCTCCCACTCAACTCTCTTGGGACAGGCTCTCTTTAATACTYGTGTGGGGATCCMGTGMGATGGGWAATAAAGGATGTCTAATCATCTTTGGCRTGATGCTAAAACTGCCGCACCACATTACAGTATGTGGCGGGTGATACAATTCCTGGTAAACCCCGAGTAATCCGCCCCAGATAGCACTCAAATAATGATTTACCTTTTGTCTGCCATTGAGGAAAAATGTATGGTATATGTTATATGTGTGTCATGATGAATGTTCTCCTCCCCAAAACAACATCTCTCTCTCCTCTCTCTCTCTCTCTCTCTCTCTCTCTCTCTCTCTCTCTCTCTCTCTCTCTCTCTCTCTCTCTCTCTCTCTCTCAATCTCTCTCGTCTACTCTTTATTTCTCTGCTTCTCTCATCTCTCTCTCTTTTTATTTCTCTATCTCTCTCTCTCTCTCTCTCTCTCTCTCTCTCTCTCTCTCTCTCTCTCTCTCTCTCTCTCTTCTTCTCTCCGTCTCTCTCTCTCTCTCTCTACTCTCTCTCTCTCTCTTCTCTTCTTCCCTATCTCTGTCTGATCTTCATTCGTCCGTCTATCTCTCTCTCTATCTCTCTCCCTCCTCCGTCTCTCCTCCTCTCCGTCGTCCCTCTCTCTCCCCCTACTCTCGTCTCTCTCTTTCTCGTCACTCAGTCACTCACTCATCAGTCCTAATCGCTCCTATTTCTCTCTCCCTCTCTCTATGATCGCAGAGACAGGCATGGGAAGAGAGACATTGAAGGCAGCGATGTAAGAAAGGAAATGGGGATCATTAGCAATATGAAAGAGACCCATACATCGAATGACAAATAGAGACAGTATCAGGCACGTATTAGCCGGACAGCAGGGAGTAGGTCGACAGAATGGCAAGATCACAGTTGTTGGCCTGCTGTGTCACACTTTGATCTCAGTTAGATCATGCAGCGATCTGGGCCCGTGGGGCGATCATCTCACCTCCTGCTGTGGACACCCGGACTTTTGATCTGTGACGGCTGACCCTGGGCAAACGTAAATTTCCGATAAAACAATAAAGACGTCTGAGGTGGGTGGTTGGGGGGGGTGGCTGGGGAATTGAGAGTCAGGCAAAACAGAGCCTATGACTGGTTGGAGAGGCTGTGTGGACGGCCCCTGGGATCCAACGCCGCTGATCGGATACCATTACAGCGCAGCCATGCTGCCGCGCTTACCACATGACACACACATAATACACAACAGACGCACGCAGAGATCAGACAGACTCCACACACCTCTCACACACATCCACCCACTTCACAACTAGCGCTGTCTGAGAAACTTGTTTCAGAGTCTTTTTAACACCACTTTCTCGAAACCTTTGTATATTCTCTCCCTCTCTCTCTCTCTCGTCTCTTCGTCTCTCTCTCTCTCTCCTCTCTCTCTCTCTTCCTCTCAATCAATTCAATTCAATTTTCAAATTGAATGGCTTTATTAGCATGAAACACATATGTTTACATTGCCCAAAGCAATGAAATAGATAATAAACAAAGTGCAGATAAGACACAATCTCTCTCCCTCTTTCTCTGCAGTGTTGCCTTGTCTGTGGTTTTGTGGCAAGTTTGGGGGCAGAGTGGGCCTGCCCATCTCTGTTGTGTTGCCAAGTTACACATTCGAGAGAGAAACCTATTCCTTATTCAATTTCACACATTATATAGAAAATATTAAATCCGGTGTGGAGGGGGCTCCGGAAAGCTGACGCGGGCACGATTCTATCTCTCAGTCTCTCCTCTGCTGTCCTCTCCTCCTTGTCTCCACACCCACCCACGCCCTCTCTCTCATTCTCTCGTCTTCTCTCTATACAGCTGTTGCTTCTATGCATCTTGCTCTCTCCTGATATCTTGTCCCCATTTTCCTGGGGTTGGTATCTTGCTCTTCTCCTTCCCCTTCCGATCTCTTTCTCTTCCTTTCCTCTAACTCTATAATCTCCATCTCTTGTCTCTTCCATGCTGCCTATCCCACCATCTTTTACCGCATTTCTCCTATTTCTTTCTTTCTCTTCGTCTCTCTTCCTCTCTCTGTCTCTTTCTGGTCAGTGCTCCTCTGAACGTGCTCTAGATCTGAGGGCCCTGTATGGGTCTCCCTGATAACAATGAGGGGTGGTTGTTGCAGTAAAGTAGTAGGCGGGGTACCAGAAACATGTAGCCCCAGCAACGTCAACTATTTAGCCTGTTTCTGACACCATGGGCTGCTTACTCTCTTAGATGCTTGCGGTCCAGAGATACCTTTATAATGGTGAACTGTCTTCAGCCATCCCTCAAGGCGATTAAGACCGGATCGCCGGGAGAGTGGTCCGTCCGCCCAAGTAACGGATAGGCTGAAGCTTTCTCAGCGTTATCCATATGTTTATGGATGTTTTTCCTGTTCCTTGATTTGCTGTGCACTGTTTTCCTTTCTTCCCTCAACTCACAGAGAGCCTGCTTGGCGTGACTCAGGGGAATACTTCTCTGTCATTGGATTGAACTTTGTCTGTCGACTTTGGGTCGTTAACTAGTTTGAACTAAACTCGCTGTGTCAATCAGCAGTTTGAACTAACTCACTTTGGCGTTAGCAGTTTGAACTAACTCACTTTGGCGTTAGCAGTTTGAACTAACTGACTTTGGCGTTAGCAGTTTGAACTAACTCACTTTGGCGTTAGCAGTTTGAACAAACTGACTTTGTTGTTCGCAGTTTGAACTTACGGACTTTTTTGTTCGCAGTTTGAACTTGTTTTCATCGTCAGCAGTTTGAACCAAGCCTGACTCGTTTTGTCGTTAGCAGTTTGTAGTATGTTTGTGACAGTTACCCTTGTGTTTTTGGTTGTGTCTTTTGAAATTAATGAGTGTGCTGATATTGATTTTGCATGAACAAATGTGTGGCTCCCAGTGCAATGTCCTTTRACAATACAATAAAAAACATGGAATGGTTGAGGGTAGTTTACAAGTGTCTTTGAATGGAAAGCAGGGACACAGAAGGGCTGTGAAAATTTGCCTCGTGAGAATTTGCCCGGAACCCTGATCCAAAACGCTGATCGTCGATGTTGTKAGAGAAACACGGGGGGGAATGATGTTGTTCAAAGGTAAATAGTGCTATCCACTGTGTTTGTTATTTTCATGTGGGAAAGGGRTAAATAGACTGTGACTTGTTACATTTGGCTTTATGAATACAGCCCCGCATCACAGTATGCATTTGCCGTGCAACAACTAAATCATATTTTTCTCTTTCCGAGCCATCCCACTACACTCCAGCCAGCCATGAAGGGCGGACATTTTGTACATTATCTTTGTCAGAGGCTTGGCGGTATCACCTAGTGTGCAGCTGTTCAGAGGAGTGTGTGTGTGTGTTGTCCTCCTCACAGTGAGACGTGAGAATGCAGCTGTGCACCATATCGATTCAGGCTGATCTGAACCTGGCTTGATGGCAAGCTGACTGGTGCCTGGTGACTGGGCCAAGCCCATGGACATCAGCACATACAGACACCCCTCTGAGAGAGGGGGGAGAAGGGGAGAGAGGTAGAGGGTATAGGAAGTAAAGTGGGGGGCTGCTGGGGATAAATGGTTAAGAGGAGATGAAGAAAGAAAGGATATATGGGGGGATAGAAGGTGAGAAAACGCGAGAGGGGAGAGAGGAGAGGGAGAGGGCGTAGGAAATAAAGTGTGGGACTGCCAGGACGATCGGGATGACTGGCTAAGGGACCAAGGAGGAAAGGAGGTTGACTCATACAGTTGGCCCTATTCTAATTCCATTGCATATGGACCCCGGTTGAAAGGGAAGGAAGTGCAGGGTGGGTGCAGGGGCAATGATAGAGGAAGGGAATAAAGGGTGGAAAGATGAAGGGAGCCTCTGCTGCCAGTGGGGTACCACAGATCAGAACTCGCCTTTATGGAAGAGCAATGCCTCTCTGCTTGTTGGTTGGTTGTTTGTCGCCCGTCCGTCACTCCCTACCAGCTGCTGGGTTGTCGCTGGCACCGTTCAGTCTCTCTACCCTATATCCCTCTGTACTCTCTCTTTCTTACTCCTTGTTCTTTCCTCTACCCCCCCCTCCCCACTGTGTTCACATCTGGGCCAAGCTATTGATTAGTGGAAGCAACTACCATTGTCTCTGGAGAGGAAAACAAAGCTAGGTCAAACCACTCAATCCACCCTAAGCACTTCATTTTCCTAATCGGAGTGTGTCCCTGCAAGCGGAACAGACACAGACGAACACACACACACACAACAGCAGCACACAGAGGTCCGCAGCTAAACAATGAATAACCGTTTCAATGAGACATCTATTATCTCCAGGTCAAACTAACCTCTAGAATCAAGGGGGGGGGAACCATGATCCAAAAGAAGGCACTTTGCCCAGGTAGAGCATCTCTGGCCAATACAATCAGCTGGTTTGATGAATTTTGGAGGGAAAATGGCTGACTCCAGGTTACATTTGCTGGATGGAAGTGTCGTAAACACACACACTGGCAAGTGCGTCACGTTCACACAACACACACACACACACAAACTTAGAAAGTGTGGTTTTATGTGTGTGCCTCTTGGCCTACCCACCTCCCACAGTACAGTATAATATCCTCCACGGCTCTCCAGCTCCTGTGTGTCCTCCTGCTCCTTGGGAGCCAAGAGAGCTGTGTATAAACAGAGTGCAATCAGGCTGCAGGGACCAGCCGGAGGAGAAACATCAGGACAAGTACGGGTTAATTACCGAGTGCAAATGCTTAGTCCAGAGCCTCAGCCCGGGCTCCAAGACTCCCAACACCCCCCCAGATGCAAGACTCGTCTGTGGATTCTCCATCTCCTCCAGATGGGCACGTAGCTGCTAATGCTAATTCTAAAACCCTGGCTTCGGGCTCCTCCACCAGATGGGTGCTAGCTGCTAACGCTAACGCAGCTAGCAACAGCACCAATGTTCCAGTTGCTAATGGTAACACTAATCCCCCAGTACAGGTTCCAGCTCAGGAGGCCTGCAATGCTGTAATGGCCCATGAGAGAGTGCCAGAGACAACCCAGCAGCTGGTAGGGAGTGACGGAGGGCGACAAACAACCAACCAAAAGCAGAGAGGCATTGCTCTTCCATAAAGGCGAGTTCTATCTGTGGTACCCCACTGCAGCAGAGGCTCCCTTCATCTTTCCACCCTTTTCTCCTTCCTCTATCATTGGCCCCTGCACCCACCTGCACTTCCTTCCCTTTTCAACCGGGTCCATATGCAATGGAATTAGAATAGGGCCAACTGTATGAGTCAACCTCCTTTCCTCCTTGGTCCCTTAGCCAGTCATCCCATGCGTCCTGCAGTCCCACACTTTATTTCCTACGCCCTCTCCCTCTCCTCTCTCCCCTTCGCGTTTTCTCACCTTCTATCCCCCCAGTATATCCTTCTTTCTTCATCTCCTGCTTAACCATTTATCCCCAGCAGCCCCGCCACTTTACTTCCTATACCCTCTACCTTCTCTCCCCTTCTCCCCCTCTCTCAGAGGGGTGTCTGTATGTGCTGATGTCCATGGGCTTGGCCCAGTCACCAGGCACCGAGTCAGCTTTGGCCAATCAAGCCAGGTTCATGATCAGCCTGAATCGATATGGTGCACAGCTGACATTCTCACGTCTCCTCTGTGAATGACAAAAAGGTAGCTTTCCTGACAACATCATCCCCCTTTCACAACACACATCAGCTGATCAGCCAACACAACACAATTCAACCTTTCGTTCCTCATCAGACACTGAACTCCTCAAACCTCGTTTTTATGTTTGCAAACAGCACTGGCACACACATTTGCATGAACAATATCACACACTATATTCAACACAAAAACACTAAGGTAACATCACGTACACAAACACGTACACAACACGCTACACGACACACAACTCCTGAGCAAGCTTGCAACTAGTGACATAAACCGCTCAAACCTTGCAGATAATAAAAAGTTCCGTAAGCCCTTCAACTCGAACAAGGCGAAGTGTAGTTGGTGGCTCGAAAAGCAACGCCAAATTGAGGTTAGTTAAATGCTAATGTTGTTCAACGCTAACGCAAATAGATCAAATGTACAGTGTTCAATGTACGCCATGGTTGTTCGAGCCATGAGTATTCACTGTAGACGCCAAAGGTAGTATTCAACGAAACGCCAAGTTATTTAGTCAACCTTAATCACCAGATAGTTAAACTAACAACACAATGTGGTTAGTTAGCTAACATGATTTAAACCTTGATCAAACCCAGTCAGTTATTCAACGAAACGCCAGTGGTTGTTCACTGCTAACGAACAGTCAGTACGTTCAGCGTTGGATCAGGGTTCCGGCAAATAGTTCTCAACTGATACACGCAAATTTAGTTCAACACCCTTGTGTACCCAAGTGCTTTCACTATAAACACCAATGGTGTAGTAAGACTTATCGCCAAATTAGTTTTTATGTTGCCAAAGGACTTGCCTGACGCCAACATAGTTGTTCAATGATAACGCAAATGTTAGTCAAACGAACCCCATGAGTCAGTTAAATGATAAACCAGTTTAACAAATGCAGCAGGGTCAAACAAACACCAAAGTTGAAGTCACACGAAACGCCAGAGTAGTTCAAAACATACAGCCAAGGAGTTTTCAAATGCTACGCAGATAGCAAACTGATAAACATGATATCAAACTAGCATAGTTACCAAAAGCACAAAGTGATACAACGATACGAAGTATTAGTTAACTTGAACCAAGTAGTATCAAACCTAAGCAAGTGACTTCAAACTGATAGCCAAAGAATCAAAGTACAAAGTGTATCAAACTGCGAACAAAAAAGTCGTTAAGTTCAAACTGATAGCGACAACAAAAGTGCAGTTGTTCAAACTGCTAACGCCAAAATGAGTTAAGTTCAAAACTGCTGATACACGCCAAAGTTGAGTTTAGTTCAAACCTGATAACAGCCAAAGTGAGTTATTTCAAACTCTAAACGCCAAAGTGAGTTAGTTCAAACGGATAACCCAAAGTGAAGTTAGTTCAATGCTAAACGCCAAAGTGAGTTAGTTCAAATGCATAACGCCAAATGAGTTAGTTCAAACTGCTAACGCCAAAGTCAGTTAGTTCAAACTTGCTAAAACTCCAAAGTGAGTTAGTAATTTAGCAAAACGTAGTTAAACTAACCCAAAGTGAGTAGTTCAAACTGCTAACAGCCAAAGTGAGTTAGTTCAAACTGATAACAAACCTAAAGTGGAGTTATTCAAACTGATAAATCGCCAAATGAGTTAGTTCAAACTGCTAACGCCAAGTCAGTTAGTTTCAAACTGCAACGACCAAAGTGAGTTTTAGTTCAAACTGTAACACCAAAAGTGAGTTAGTTTCAAAAACTGCTAACGCCCAAAGTCAGTTAGTTCAAACTGTAACCAACTTACCTAACCAAAGTAGTTAGTTCAAACTGTAACGCAAAGTGAGTTTAGTTCAAACTCGCTAACGCCAAAGTGAGTTTAGTTCACAAACTTGATAACGCAAAGTGAGTTATTCAAACTGGCTAACGCAAAGTGAGTTAGTTCAAACTTGATAACGAGGCACGTAGCCAAAACTGATCCAGTGAGTATTCAAGCTACCCTCAAACATGGAGCATAACGCCAAAAGTTGAGTTAGTTCAAAACTGATAACGCCAAAGTGATTAGTTTCAAAACAGCATAACCAAGGATTTAGTTCAAACTGATAACGCCAAATAGTTAGTTCCAAACTGCCAACGGCCAAAAGTGAGTTAGTTCAAAACTGATAAGCGCCAAAGTGATTAGTTCAAAACTGATAACGCCAAAGAGTTAGAACTGCTAATTGAGTTTTCAAACGAACCTGGACTCTAACGCCAAAGTGAGTTAGTTCAAACTGAATAACGCAAAGTGAGTTACAGTTCAAAACGAACCAGTGATATCAACACACGCCAAAGGAGTTCAGTTCAAACTGTAACCCAAAGTGAGTTAGTCAACCTGATAAACGCCAAAGGTGAGTTAGTTCAAACTGCTAACGCCAAAGTGAGTTGTTTTCAAACTGCGAACAAACAAAGTGAGTAGTTCAAACTGATAAACGCCAAAGTGAGTTAGTTCAAACTGCTAACGCCAAATAGTTAAGTTCAAACTGAAACGCCAATAGAGTTAGTTTCAAACTGCAAACGCCAAAGTGATTAGTTCAAACTCTAACGCCAAAGTGATTAGTTCAAACTGTACTACCCAAAGTGAGTTAGTTCAAACTTGGGCCCCCCCCCTTACGCCCAAAGTTGTTTTGGAAGTTTAGTTCAAACTGTAATCCCAGAAGTAGTTAGTTCAAAACTATAACGCCAAAAGTGTTCACTGCTCCATGAGTTTCAAACTGATAAACACGCCAAAGGATAGTTCACTGTAAGCCAGTAGTGTCTAAAACTGATAACCGATTAAACGAACCAAAGTAGTAGTTCAAACCTAACGGTGAGTTCAAAAACCAAAAGTGAGTTTAGTTCAAACTAGCAAACCCAAAGTGAGTTAGTTCAAACTGCTACGACACAAGTGAGTTAGTTCAAAACCTGAATAACAGCCAAAAGTGAGTTAGTTCAAACTATAACGCCAAAGTAGTTAGTTGCAAACTGCTAACGCCAAAGTGAGTTAGTTCAAACTGATAACCCAAAGTGAGTCTAGTAAGTGTAAACTGCCAATATAGTCAAAACGATAACCATGAAGTTTAGTTTCAAACTTAGCCATTACAAACTGAAAACCAAGTGAGTTAGTTTATTCAAATGACTAACAGCCCAAAGTGAGTTAGTTCAAAACTGATAAGCCCAAAGTGAGTTAGTTCAAAACTGCTTAACGCCAAAGTGAGTGTTCAAGATTCAAAATGATAGTAACGTCCCAAAGGAGTTAGTTCAAACTGCTAACGCCAAAGTTGAGTTAGTTCAAAGCTGATAACGCCAAAGTGAGTTAGTTCAAAACTGATAAACACCAAAAAGTGAGTTAGTTCAAACTGCTAACGCCAAAAGTGGAGTTATTTCCAAACTGATAACGCCAAAGTGAGTTAGTTCAAACTGATTAACGCCAATGAGTTAAGTTTCAAACTGTGAACAAAAGGTAGTTAGTTCCAAACTGATAACCTCCGAAAAGTGAGTTTAGTTCAAACTGCTAACGCCAAAGTGGAGTTATGATTCAAAACTGAATAACCACCACAAGTGATTAGTTCAACCTGATAACGCCAAAAGTTGAGTTAGTTCATCAACTTGCAACGCCAAAGGAGTGTTCAAAACTGATTAACACCAAATTGAGGTAGTTCAAACTCCTAACGCCAAATGAAGTTAGTTCAAACTGATAAACCCCAAAGTGAGTAGTTCAAACTGCCTAACGCCAAAAGTGAGTTAGTTCAAACTGCATAAACGCCAAAAGTGAGTTAGTTCAAACTAGGATAACACCAAAGTCAGTTAAGTTCAAAACTGATAACGCCAAAGTGAGTTAGTTCACTCCCAAAGTGTTTCACTGCGAACCAGTGGTAACAGAACCGCCCAAATTGAGTTAGTTCAAACTGCTGAACGAAAGTGAGTTAGTTCAAACTGATAACCCAAAAATGAGTTAGTATCAAACTGACTAACGCCAAGTCAGTTAGTTCAAACTGTAACACGCAAAGTGAGTTAGTTCAAACTGCTAACCCCAAAAGTGAGTTAGTTAAACTGCTAACCGC